>NW_026291717.1:900000-1135276 GCF_023091745.1 Budorcas taxicolor
GGTGAGGTGTGATCAGCCTCGAGACGCCTCAGCGGAAATGGGCCTCATCTCGCCTGGAGGGGAGAACCTCCTGGATTTTCTCGAGTTGCGGCAGGTCTTCTCGAGTTACGACGGGGACCTCAGGGACCCGCTCTGGTGTCCTCAGGAAGGGGAGTCGCCATGCGAGTTGCTAGGGACTATCTCGGGATTCCTCTCCCCTCCATGCCGGGGCCTAAGCCCTTGTGTGGAGTCGGGGCCGGAACCTGAGGATTCCTCTCCAGTGTTGCCATGGATCTTGGGGTGCTTCTGAGTCTCCCCAGGGGAGTCAGGCCTCGTCTCGAGTGGGGGCATGCACGTGCGCTTTCCTCCCGAGCTGCACCAGTAGTGTCACGCTTCCTGTCACGTGGATCAAGGGATCTGTGGCTTTCCCTCGAGGCTTTCGCTCGAGGCTTTCCCACGAGGCTTTCCCACAGGGCTGTGCCAAGTGCCACCTTGGTGTGAGTCGATCCTCGGCGTGAAAGACGAGCCGGTGAAGGGAAAAGAGGTTCCTCTGGAATGGACTGAGACATCTGGGGGACTCTTGGAATGGTGGCACGACCCTGGAGTTCCTCTCGCCGTTCCTGTTGAGAGGGCCTCCTCTTGAGATGCGCAGGGGAGGCCGGGAACTCTTTTCCAACGAAGCAGGGAGAGGAAACCTCATCTCGAGCTACGAAGCGGAAACGGGACTCCTCTGGATGTGGGCGGGTCCCTCGTGTTTCCTCTCGAGTGGAGACGGGTATGTCGGGGAACTTCTTGATTTGCACCAAGGGTGTGAAGGACCCTTTCGAAGTTCCAGAGGTGAGGTGTGATCAGCCTCGAGACGCCTCAGAAGAAATGGGCCTCATCTCGCCTGGAGGGGAGAACCTCCTGGATTTTCTCGAGTTGCGGCAGGTCTTCTCGAGTTACGACGGGGACCTCAGGGACCCGCTCTGGTGTCCTCAGGAAGGGGAGTCGCCATGCAAGTTGCTAGGGACTATCTCGGGATTCCTCTCCCCTCCATGCCGGGGCCTAAGCCCTTGTGTGGAGTCGGGGCCGGAACCTGAGGATTCCTCTCCAGTGTTGCCATGGATCTTGGGGTGCTTCTGAGTCTCCCCAGGGGAGTCAGGCCTCGTCTCGAGTGGGGGCATGCACGTGCGCTTTCCTCCCGAGCTGCAGCAGTAGTGTCACGCTTCCTGTCACGTGGATCAAGGGATCTGTGGCTTTCCCTCGAGGCTTTCGCTCGAGGCTTTCCCACGAGGATTTCCCCCAGGGCTGTGCCACGTGCCACCTTGGTGTGAGTCGATCCTCGGCGTGAAAGACGAGCCGGTGAAGGGAAAAGAGGTTCCTCTGGAATGGACTGAGACATCTGGGGGACTCTTGGAATGGTGGCACGACCCTGGAGTTCCTCTCGCCGTTCCTGTTGAGAGGGCCTCCTCTTGAGATGCGCAGGGGAGGCCGGGAACTCTTTCCCAACGAAGCAGGGAGAGGAAACCTCATCTCGAGCTACGAAGCGGAAACGGGACTCCTCTGGATGTGGGCGGGTCCCTCGTGTTTCCTCTCGAGTGGAGACGGGTATGTCGGGGAACTTCTTGATTTCCACCAAGGGTGTGAAGGACCCTTTTGAAGTTCCAGAGGTGAGGTGTGATCAGCCTCGAGACGCCTCAGCGGAAATGGGCCTCATCTCGCCTGGAGGGGAGAACCTCCTGGATTTTCTCGAGTTGCGGCAGGTCTTCTCGTGTTACGACGGGGACCTCAGGGACCCGCTCTGGTGGCCTCATGAAAGGCAAGTCCCCATGCGAGTTGCTAGGGGACATCTCGGGATTCCTCTCCCGTCCATGCCGGGGCCTAAGACCTTGTGTGGAGTCGGGGCCGGAACCTGAGGTTTACTCTCCCGTGTTGTCATGGATCTTGGGGTGCTTCTGAGTCTCCCCAGGGGAGTCAGGCCTCGTCTCGAGTGGGGGCATGCACGTGTGCTTTCCTCCCGTGCTGCAGCAGTAGTGTCACGCTTCCTGTCACGTGGATCAAGGGATCTGTGGCTTTCCCTCGAGACTTTCCCTCGAGGCTTTCACACGAGTCTTTCCCACAGGGCTGTGCCACGTGCCACCTTGGTGTGAGTCGATCCTCGGCGTGAAAGACGAGCCAATGAAGGGAAAAGAGGTTCCTCTGGAATGGACTGAGACATCTGGGGGACTCTTGGAATGGTGGCACGACCCTGGAGTTCCTCTCGCCGTTCGTGTTGAGAGGGCCTCCTCTTGAGATGCGACGGGAACGCCGGGAAATCTTTCCCGACGAAGCAGGGAAAGGATCCCTCATCTCGAGCTACGAGGCGGAAACGGGGCTCCTCTGGATGTGGGCGGGACCCTCGTGTTTCCTCTCGAGTGGAGACGGGTATGTCGGGGAACTTCTTGATTTGCACCAAGGGTGTTAAGGACCCTTTCGAAGTTCCAGAGGTGAGGTGTGATCAGCCTCGAGACGCCTCAGCGGAAATGGGCCTCATCTCGCCTGGAGGGGAGAACCTCCTGGATTGTCTCGAGTTGCGGCAAGTCTTCTCGAGTTACGACGGGGACCTCAGGGACCCGCTCTGTTGGCCTCAGGAAAGGCCAGTCCCCATGCGAGATGCTAGGGGACCTCTCGGGATTCCTCTCCCGACCATGCCGGGTCCTCAGTCCTTGTGTGGACTCGGGACGGAACCTGAGGATTCCTCTCCAGTGTTGCCATGGATCTTGGGGTTCTTCTGAGTCTCCCCAGGGGAGTCAGGCCTCGTCTCGAGTGGGGGCATGCACGTGCGCTTTCCTCCCGAGCTGCACCAGTAGTGTCACGCTTCCTGTCACGTGGATCAAGGGATATTTGGCTTTCCCTCGAGGCTGTCCCTCGAGGCTTTCCCACGAGGCTTTCCCACAGGGCTGTGCCACGTGCCACCTTGGTGTGAGTCGATCCTCGGCGTGAAATACGAGCCGGTGAAGGGAAAAGAGGTTCCTCTGGTATGGACTGAGACATCCCGGGGACTCTTGGAATGGTGGCAAGACCCTGGAGTTCCTCTCGCCGTTCCTGTTGAGAGGGCCTCCTCTTGAGATGCGAGGGGAACGACGGAAACTCTTTCCCGACGAATCAGGGATAGGATGCCTCATCTCGAGCTACGAGGCGGAAACGGGGCTCCTATGGATGTGGGCGGGACCCTCGTGTTTCCTCTCGAGTGGAGACGGGTATGTCGGGGAACTTCTTGATTTGCACCAAGGGTGTGAAGGACCCTTTCGAAGTTCAAGAGGTGAGGTGTCATCAGCCTCGAGACGCCTCATCAGAAATGGGCCTCATCTCGCCTGGAGGGGAGAACCTCCTGGATTTTCTCAAGTTGAGGAGGACTTCCCGTGTTATGACGGGGACCTCAGGGACCCGCTCTGGTGGCCTCAGGAAAGGCCAGTCCCCATGCGAGTTGCTAGGGGCCAACTCGGGATTCCTCTCCAGTCCATGCCGGGGTCTCAGTCCTTGTGTGGAGTCGGGGACGGAACCTGAGGATTCCTCTCCAGTGTTGCCATGGATCTTGGGGTGCTTCTACGTCTCTCCAGGGGAGTCAGGCCTCGTCTCGAGTGGGGGCATGCACGTGCGCTTTCCTCCCGAGCTGCAGCAGTAGTGTCACGCTTCCTGTCACTTGGATCAAGGGTTCTGTGCCTTTCCCTCGAGACTGCCCCTTGAGGCTTTCCCACGATTCTTTCCCACAGGGCTGTGCCACGTGCCACCTTGGTGTGAGTCGATCCTCGGCGTGAAAGACGAGCCAATGAAGGGAAAAGAGGTTCCTCTGGAATGGACTGAGATATCTGGGGCAGTCTTGGAATCGTGGCACGACCCTGGAGTTCCTCTCGCCGTTCGTGTTGAGAGGGCCTCCTCTTGAGATGCGACGGGAACGCCGGGAACTCTTTCCCGACGAAGCAGGGAAAGGATCCCTCATCTCGAGCTACGAGGCGGAAACGGGGCTCCTCTGGATGTGGGCGGGACCCTCGTGTTTCCTCTCGAGTGGAGACGGGTATGTCGGGGAACTTCTTGATTTGCACCAAGGGTGTGAAGGACCTTTCCAAGTTCCAGAGGTGAGGTGTGATCAGCCTCGAGACGCCTCAGCGGAAATGGGCCTCATCTCGCCTGGAGGGGAGAACCTCCTGCATTTTCTCGAGTTGCGGCAGGTCTTCTCGAGTTACGACGGGGACCTCAGGGACCCGCTCTGTTGGCCTCAGGAAAGGCCAGTCCCCATGCGAGATGCTAGGGGACATCTCGGGATTCCTCTCCCGACCATGCCGGGGCCTCAGTCCTTGTGTGGCGTCGGGACGGAACCTGAGGATTCCTCTCCAGTGTTGCCATGGATTTTGGGGTGCTTCTGAGTCTCCCCAGGGGAGTCAGGCCTCGTCTCGAGTGGGGGCATGCACGTGCGCTTTCCTCCCGAGCTGCAGCAGTAGTGTCACGCTTCCTGTCACGTGGATCAAGGGATCTGTGGCTTTCCCTCGAGGCTATCCCTCGAGGCTTTCCCACGAGGCTTTCCCACAGGGCTGTGCCACGTGCCACCTTGGTGTGAGTCGATCCTCGGCGTGAAAGAGGAGCCGGTGTAGGGAAAAGAGGTTCCTCTGGTATGGACTGAGACATACGGGGGACTCTTGGAATGGTGGGACGACCCTGGAGTTCCTCTCGCCGTTCCTGTTGAGAGGGCCTCCTTTTGAGATGCGCCGGGAACGCCGGGAACTCTTTCCCGAAGAAGCGGGGATAGGATCCCTCACCTCGAGCTACGAGTCGGAAACGGGGCTCCTCTGGATGTGGGCGGGACCATCGTGTTTCCTCTCGAGTGGAGACGGGTATGTCGGGGAACTTCTTGATTTGCACCAAGGGTGTGAAGGACCCTTTCGAAGTTCCAGAGGTGAGGTGTGATCAGCCTCGAGACGCCTCAGCGAAAATGGGCCTCATCTCGCCTGGTGGGGGAACCTCCTGGATTTTCTCGAGTTGCGGCAGGTCTTCTCGAGTTTCGACGGGGACCTCAGGGACCCGCTCTGGTGGCCTCAGGAAGGGGAGTCGCCATGCGAGTTGCTAGGGACTATCTCGGGATTCCTCTCCCCTCCATGCCGGGGCCTAAGCCCTTGTGTGGAGTCGGGGCCGGAACCTGAGGATTCCTCTCCAGTGTTACCATGGATCTTGGGGTGCTTCTGAGTCTCCCCAGGGGAGTCAGGCCTCGTCTCGAGTGGGGGCATGCACGTGCGCTTTCTTCCCGAGCTGCAGCAGTAGTGTCACGCTTCCTGTCACGTGGATCAAGGGATCTGTGGCTTTCCCTCGAGGCTTTCGCTCGAGGCTTTCCCACGAGGATTTCCCCCAGGGCTGTGCCACGTGCCACCTTGGTGTGAGTCGATCCTCGGCGTGAAAGACGAGCCGGTGAAGGGAAAAGAGGTTCCTCTGGAATGGACTGAGACATCTGGGGGACTCTTGGAATGGTGGCACGACCCTGGAGTTCCTCTCGCCGTTCCTGTTGAGAGGTCCTCCTTTTGAGATGCGCAGGGGAGGCCGGCAACTCTTTCCCAACGAAGCAGGGAGAGGAAACCTCATCTCGAGCTACGAAGCGGAAACGGGACTCCTCTGGATGTGGGCGGGTCCCTCGTGTTTCCCCTCGAGTGGAGACGGGTATGTCGGGGAACTTCTTGATTTGCACCAAGGGTGTGAAGGACCCTTTCGAAGTTCCAGAGGTGAGGTGTGATCAGCCTCGAGACGCCTCAGCGGAAATGGGCCTCATCTCGCCTGGAGGGGAGAACCTCCTGGATTTTCTCGAGTTGCGGCAGGTCTTCTCGAGTTACGACGGGGACCTCAGGGACCCGCTCTGGTGGCCTCATGAAAGGCAAGTCCCCATGCGAGTTGCTAGGGGACATCTCGGGATTCGTCTCCCGTCCATGCCGGGGCCTAAGACCTTGTGTGGAGTCGGGGACGGAACCTGAGGTTTACTCTCCCGTGTTGTCATGGATCTTGGGGTGCTTCTGAGTCTCCCCAGGGGAGTCAGGCCTCGTCTCGAGTGGGGGCATGCACGTGCGCTTTCCTCCCGTGCTGCAGCAGTAGTGTCACGCTTCCTGTCACGTGGATCAAGGGATCTGTGGCTTTCCCTCGAGGCTGTCCCTTGAGGCTTTCCCACGAGGCTTTCCCACAGGGCTGTGCCACGTGCCACCTTGGTGTGAGTCGATCCTCCGCGTGAAAGACGAGCCGGTGAAGGGAAAAGAGGTTCCTCTGGAATGGACTGAGACATCTGGGGCACTCTTGAAATCGTGGCACGAACCTGGAGTTCCTCTCGCCGTTCCTGTTGAGAGGGCCTCCGCTTGAGATGCGACGGGAACGCTGGGAACTCTTTCCCGAAGAAGCAGGGAAAGGATCCCTCATCTCGAGCTATGAGGCGGAAACGGGGCTCCTCTGGATGTGGGCGGGACCCTCGTGATTCCTCTCGAGTGGAGACGGGTATGTCGGGGAACTTCTTGATTTGCACCAAGGGTGTGAAGGACCCTTTCGAAGTTCCAGAGGTGAGGTGTGATCAGCCTCGAGACCCCTCAGCAGAAATGGGCCTCATCTCGCCTGAACGGCAGAACCTCCTGGATTTTCTCGAGTTTCGGCAGGTCTTCTCGAGTTACGACGGGGACCTCAGGGACCCGCTCTGGTGGCCTCAGGAAAGGCCAGTCCCCATGCGAGTTGCTAGGGGACCTCTCGGGATTCCTCTCCCGTCCATGCCGGGGCCTCAGTCCTTGTGTGGAGTTGGGGCCAGAACCTGAGGATTCCTCTCCAGTGTTGCCATGGATCTTGGGGTGCTTCTGAGTCTTCCCAGGGGAGTCAGGCCTCGTCTCGTGTGGGGGCATGCACGTGCGCTTTCCTCCCGAGCTGCAGCAGTAGTGTCACGCTTCCTGTCACGTGGATCAAGGGATCTGTGGCTTTCCCTCGAGGCTGTCCCTCGAGGCTTTCCCACGAGGCTTTCCCACAGGGCTGTGCCACGTGCCACCTTGGTGTGAGTCGATCCTCGGCGTGAAAGACGAGCCGGTGAAGGGAAAAGACGTTCCTCTGGAATGGTCTGAGACATCTGCGGGACTCTTGGAATGGTGGCACGACCCTGGAGTTCCTCTCGCCGTTCCTGTTGAGAGGGCCTCCTCTTGAGATGCGACGGGAACGCCGGGAACTCTTTCCCGACGAAGCAGGGAAAGGATCCCTCATCTCGATCTACGAGGAGGAAACGGGGCTCCTCTGGATGTGGGCGGGACCCTCGTGTTTCCTCTCGAGTGGAGACGGGTATGTCGGGGAACTTCTTGATTTACACCAAGGGTGTGAAGGAACCTTTCGAAGTTCCAGAGGTGAGGTGTGATCAGCCTCGAGACGCCTCAGCGGAAATGGGCCACCTCTCGCCTGGAGGGGAGAACGTCCTGGATTTTCTCGAGTTGCGGCAGGTCTTTTCGAGTTATGACGGGGAACTCAGGGACCCGCTCTGGTGGCCTCAGGAAGGGGAGTCGCCATGCGAGTTGCTAGGGACTATCTCGGGATTCCTCTCCCCTCCATGCCGGGGCCTAAGCCCTTGTGTGGAGTCGGGGCTGGAACCTGAGGATTCCTCTCCAGTGTTGCCATGGATCTTGGGGTGCTTCTGAGTCTCCCTAGGGGAGTCAGGTCTCGTCTCGAGTGGGGGCATGCACGTGCGTTTCCTCCGGAGCTGCAGCAGTAGTGTCATGCTTCCTGTCACGTGGATCAAGGGATCTGTGGCTTTCCCTCGAGGCTTTCGCTCGAGGCTTTCCCACGAGGATTTCCCCCAGGGCTGTGCCACGTGCCACCTTGGTGTGAGTCGATCCTCGGCGTGAAAGACGAGCCGGTGAAGGGAAAAGAGGTTCCTCTGGAATGGACTGAGACATCTGGGGGACTTTTGGAATGGTGGCACGACCCTGGAGTTCCTCTCGCCGTTCCTGTTGAGAGGGCCTCCTCTTGAGATACTACGGGAAGGCCGGGAACTCTTTCCCGACGAAGCAGGGAAAGGATACCTCATCTCGAGCTACGAGGCGGAAACGGGGCTCTTCTGGATGTGGGCGGGACCCTCGTGTTTCCTCTCGAGTGGAGACGGCTAGGTCGGGGAACTTCTTGATTTGCACCAAGGGTGTGAAGGACCCTTTCGAAGTTCCAGAGGTGAGGTGTGATCAGCCTCGAGACGCCTCAGCGGAAATGTGCCTCATCACGCCTGGAGGGGAGAACCTCCTGGATTTTCTCGACTTGCGGCAGCTCTTCTCGAGTTACGACGGGGACCTCAGGGACCCGCTCTGGTGGCCTCAGGAAAGGCCAGTCCCCATGCGAGTTGCTAGGGGACCTCTCGGGATTCCTCTCCCGTCCATGCCGGGGCCTCAGTCCTTGTGTGGAGTCGGGGACAGAACCTGAGGATTCCTCTCCAGTGTTGCCATGGATCTTGGGGTGCTTCTGAGTCTCCCCAGGGGAGTCAGGCCTCGTCTCGAGTGGGGGCATGCACCTGCGCTTTCCTCCTGAGCTGCAGCAGTAGTGTCACGCTTCCTGTCACGTGGATCAAGGGATCTGTGGCTTTCCCTCGAATCTTTCCCTCGAGGTTTTCCCACGAGGCTTTCCCACAGGGCTGTGCCACGTGCCACCTTGGTGTGAGACGTTCCTCGGCGTGAAAGGCGAGCCGGTGAAGGGAAAAGAGGTTCCTCTGGAATGGACTGAGACATCTGGGGGTTTCTTGGATTGGTGGCACGACCCTGGAGTTCCTCTCGCCTTTCCTGTTGAGAGGGCCTCCTCTTTAGATGCAACGGGAACGTCGGGAACTCTTGCCCGAACAAGCAGGGAAATGATCCCTCATCTCGAGCTACGAGGCGGAAACGGGTCTGCTCTGGATGTGGGCGGGACCCTCGTGTTTCCTCTCGAGTGGAGACGGGTATGTCGGGGAACTTCTTGATTTGCACCAAGGGTGTGAAGGAAACTTTCGAAGTTCCAGAGGTGAGGTGTGATCAGCCTCGAGCCGCCTCAGCGGAAATGGGCCTCATCTCGCCTGGAGGGGAGAACCTCCTGGATTTTCTCGAGTTGCGGCAGGTCTTCTCGAGTTACGACGGGGACCTCAGGGACCCGCTCTGGTGGCCTCAGGAAAGGCCAGTCCCCATGCGAGTTGCTAGGGGGCATCTCGGGATTCCTCTCCCGTCGATGCCGGGGACTAAGACCTTGTGTGGAGTCGGGGCCGGAACCTGCGGATTCCTCTCCAGTGTTGCCATGGATCTTGGGGTGCTTCTGAGACTCCCCAGGGGAGTCAGGCCTCGTCTCGAGTGGGGGCATGCACGTGCGCTTTCCTCCCGAGCTGCAGCAGTATTGTCACGCTTCCTGTCACGTGGATCAAGGGATCTTTGGTTTCCCTCGAGGCTTTCGATCGAGGCTATCCCACGAGGGTTTCCCACAGGGCTGTGCAACGTGCCACCTTCGTGTGAGTAGATCCTCGGCGTGAAAGACGAGCCGGTGAAGGGTTAAGAGGTTCCTCTGGAATGGACTGAGACATCTGGGGGACTCTTGAAATGGTGGCACGACCCTGGAGTGCCAATCGCCGTTCTTGTTGAGATGGCCTCCTCTTGAGATGCGACGGGAACGCCGGGAACACTTTCCCGACGAAGCAGGGAAAGGATCCCTCATCTCGAGCTACGAGGCAGAAACGGGGCTCCTCTGGATGTGGGCGGGACCCTCGTGTTTCCTCTCGAGTGGAGACGGTTGTGTCGGGGAACTTCATTTGCACCAAGGGTGTGAAGGACCCTTTCTAAGTTCCACAGGTGAGGTGTGATCAGCCTCGAGATGCCTCAGCGGAAATGGGCCTCATCTCGCCTGGAGGGGAGAACCTCCTGGATTTTCTCGAGTTGCGGCAGGTCTTCTCGAGTTACGACGGGGACCTCAGGGACCCGCTCTGGTGGCCTCAGGAAAGGCCAGTCCCCATGCGAGTTGCTAGGGGACCTCTCGGGATTCCTCTCCCGTCCATGCCGGGGCCTCAGTCCTTGTGTGGAGTCGGGGCCGGAACCTGAGGATTGCTCTCCAGTGTTGCCATGGATCTTGGGGTGCTTCTGAGTCTCCCCAGGGGAGTCAGGCCTCGTCTCGAGTGGGGGCATGCACGTGCGCTTTCCTCCCGAGCTGCAGCAGTAGTGTCACGCTTCCTGTCACGTGGATCAAGGGATCTGTGGCTTTCCCTCGAGGCTGTCCCTCGAGCCTTTCCCACGAGGCTCTCCCACAGGGCTTTGCCACGTGCCACCTTGGTGTGAGTCGATCCTCGGCGTGAAAGACGAGCCGGTGAAGGGAAAAGAGCTTCCTCTGGAATGGACTGAGACATCTGGGGGACTCTTGGAATGGTGGCACAACCCTGGAGTTACTCTCGCCGTTCCTGTTGAGAGGGCCACCTCTTGAGATTCGACGGGAACGCCGGGAACTCTTTCCCGTCGAAGCAGGGAAAGGATCCCTCATCTCGAGCTACGAGGCGGAAACGGGGCTCCTCTGGATGTGGGCGGGACCCTCGTGATTCCTCTCGAGTGGAGACGGCTAGGTCGGGGAACTTCTTGATTTGCACCAAGGGTGTGAAGGACCCTTTCGAAGTTCCAGAGGTGAGGTGTGATCAGCTTCGAGACGCCTCAGCGGAAATGGGCCTCATCTCGCCTGGAGGGGAGAACCTCCTGGATTTTCTCGAGTTGCGGCAGGTCTTCTCGAGTAACGACGGGGACCTCAGGAACCCGCTCTGGTGGCCTCAGGAAAGGCCAGTCCCCATGCGAGTTGCTAGGGAACCGATCGGGATTCCTCTCCCGTCCATGCCGGGGCCTCAGTCCTTGTGTGGAGTCGGGGCCGGAACCTGAGGATTCCTCTCCAGTGTTGCCATGGCTCTTGGGTGCTTCTGAGTCTCCCCAGGGGAGTCAGGCCTCGTCTCGAGTGGGGGCATGCACGTGCGCTTTCCTCCCGAGCTGCAGCAGTATTGTCACGCTTCCTGTCACGTGGATCAAGGGATCTGTGGCTTTCCCTCGAGGCTTTCCCTCGAGGCTTTCACACGAGTCTTTCCCACAGGGCTGTGCCACGTGCCACCTTGGTGTGAGTCGATCCTCGGCGTGAAAGACGAGCCGGTGAAGGGTTAAGAGGTTCCTCTGGAATGGACTGAGACATCTGGGGGACTCTTGAAATGGTGGCACGACCCTGGAGTGCCAATCGCCGTTCTTGTTGAGATGGCCTCCTCTTGAAATGCGACGGGAACGCCGGGAACTCTTTCCTGAAGAAGCAGGGAAAGGATCCCTCATCTCGAGCTACGAGGCGGAAACGGGGCTCCTCTGGATGTGGGCGGGACCCTCGTGTTTCCTCTCGAGTGGAGACGGGTATGTCGGGGAACTTCTTGATTTGCACCAAGGGTGTGAAGGACCCTTTCGAAGTTCCAGAGGTGAGGTGTGATCAGCCTCGAGACGCCTCAGCGGAAATGGGCCTCATCTCCTCAGAAGGGGAGAACATCCTGGATTTTCTCGAGTTGCGGCAAGTCTTCTCGAGTTACGACGGGGACCTCAGGGACCCGCTCTGGTGGCCTCAGGAAAGGCCAGTCCCCATGCGAGTTGCTAGGGGACCTCTCGGGATTCCTCTCCCGGCCATGCCGGGGCCTCATTCTTGTGTGGAGTCGGAGCCGGAACCTGAGGATTCCTCTCCAGTGTTGCCATGGATCTTGGGGTGCTTCTGAGTCTCCCCAGGGGAGTCAGGCCTCGTCTCGAGTGGGGGCATGCACGTGCGTTTCCTCCGGAGCTGCAGCACTAGTGTCACGCTTCCTGTCACGTGGATCAAGGGATCTGTGGCTTTCCCTCGAATCTTTCCCTCGAGGTTTTCCCACGAGGCTTTCCCACAGGGCTGTGCCACGTGCCACCTTGGTGTGAGACGTTCCTCGGCGTGAAAGGCGAGCCGGTGAAGGGAAAAGAGGTTCCTCTGGAATGGACTGAGACATCTGGGGGTTTCTTGGATTGGTGGCATGACCCTGGAGTTCCTCTCGCCTTTCCTGTTGAGAGGGCCTCCTCTTTAGATGCAACGGGAACGTCGGGAACTCTTGCCCGAACAAGCAGGGAAATGATCCCTCATCTCGAGCTACGAGGCGAAAACGGTGCTCCTCTGGATGTGGGCGGGACCCTCGTGTTTCCTCTCTAGTGGAGACGGTTGTGTCGGGGAACTTCATTTGCACCAAGGGTGTGAAGGACCCTTTCTAAGTTCCACAGGTGAGGTGTGATCAGCCTCGAGACGCCTCAGCGGAATTGGGCGTCATCTCGCCTTGAAAGGAGAACCTCCTGGATTTTCTCGAGTTGCGGCAGGTCTTCTCGAGTTACGACGGGGACCTCAGGGACCCGCTCTGGTGGCCTCAGGAAAGGCCAGTCCCCATGCGAGTTGCTAGGGGACCTCTCGGGATTCCTCTCCCGTCCATGCCGGGGCCTCAGTCCTTGTGTGGAGTCGGGGCCGGAACCTGAGGATTGCTCTCCAGTGTTGCCATGGATCTTGGGGTGCTTCTGAGTCTCCCCAGGGGAGTCAGGCCTCGTCTCGAGTGGGGGCATGCACGTGCGCTTTCCTCCCGAGCTGCAGCAGTAGTGTCACGCTTCCTGTCACGTGGATCAAGGGATCTGTGGCTTTCCCCCGAGGCTGTCCCTCGAGCCTTTCCCACGAGGCTTTCCCACAGGTCTGTGCCACGTGCCACCTTGGTGTGAGTCGATCCTCGGCGTGAAAGACGAGCCGGTGAAGGGAAAAGTGGTTCCTCTGGAATGGACTGAGACATCTGGGGGACTCTTGGAATGGTGGCACGACCCTGGAGTTCCTCTCGCCGTTCCTGTTGAGAGGGCCTCCTCTTGAGATGCGACGGGAACGCCGGGAACTCTTTCCCGACGAAGCAGGGAAAGGATCCCTCATCTAGAGCTACGAGGCGGAAACGGGGCTCCTCTGGATGTGGGCGGGACCCTCGTGATTCCTCTCGAGTGGAGACGGCTAAGTCGGGGAACTTCTTGATTTGCACCAAGGGTGTGAAGGACCCTTTCGAAGTTCCAGAGGTGAAGTGTGATCAGCCTCGAGACGCCTCAGCGGAAATGGGCCTCATCTCGCCTGGAGGGGAGAACCTCCTGGATTTTCTCGAGTTGCGGCAGGTCTTCTCGAGTTACGACGGGGACCTCAGGGACCCGCTCTGGTGGCCTCAGGAAAGGCCAGTCCCCATGCGAGTTGCTAGGGGACCTCTCGGGATTCCTCTCCCGTCCATGCCGGGGCCTCAGTCCTTGTGTGGAGTCGGGGCCGGAACCTGAGGATTGCTCTCCAGTGTTGCCATGGATCTTGGGGTGCTTCTGAGTCTCCCCAGGGGAGTCAGGCCTCGTCTCGAGTGGGGGCATGCACGTGCGCTTTCCTCCCGAGCTGCAGCAGTAGTGTCACGCTTCCTGTCACGTGGATCAAGGGATCTGTGGCTTTCCCTCGAGGCTGTCCCTCGAGCCTTTCCCACGAGGCTCTCCCACAGGGCTTTGCCACGTGCCACCTTGGTGTGAGTCGATCCTCGGCGTGAAAGACGAGCCGGTGAAGGGAAAAGAGCTTCCTCTGGAATGGACTGAGACATCTGGGGGACTCTTGGAATGGTGGCACAACCCTGGAGTTACTCTCGCCGTTCCTGTTGAGAGGGCCACCTCTTGAGATTCGACGGGAACGCCGGGAACTCTTTCCCGTCGAAGCAGGGAAAGGATCCCTCATCTCGAGCTACGAGGCGGAAACGGGGCTCCTCTGGATGTGGGCGGGACCCTCGTGATTCCTCTCGAGTGGAGACGGCTAGGTCGGGGAACTTCTTGATTTGCACCAAGGGTGTGAAGGACCCTTTCGAAGTTCCAGAGGTGAGGTGTGATCAGCTTCGAGACGCCTCAGCGGAAATGGGCCTCATCTCGCCTGGAGGGGAGAACCTCCTGGATTTTCTCGAGTTGCGGCAGGTCTTCTCGAGTAACGACGGGGACCTCAGGAACCCGCTCTGGTGGCCTCAGGAAAGGCCAGTCCCCATGCGAGTTGCTAGGGAACCGATCGGGATTCCTCTCCCGTCCATGCCGGGGCCTCAGTCCTTGTGTGGAGTCGGGGCCGGAACCTGAGGATTCCTCTCCAGTGTTGCCATGGCTCTTGGGTGCTTCTGAGTCTCCCCAGGGGAGTCAGGCCTCGTCTCGAGTGGGGGCATGCACGTGCGCTTTCCTCCCGAGCTGCAGCAGTATTGTCACGCTTCCTGTCACGTGGATCAAGGGATCTGTGGCTTTCCCTCGAGGCTTTCCCTCGAGGCTTTCACACGAGTCTTTCCCACAGGGCTGTGCCACGTGCCACCTTGGTGTGAGTCGATCCTCGGCGTGAAAGACGAGCCGGTGAAGGGTTAAGAGGTTCCTCTGGAATGGACTGAGACATCTGGGGGACTCTTGAAATGGTGGCACGACCCTGGAGTGCCAATCGCCGTTCTTGTTGAGATGGCCTCCTCTTGAAATGCGACGGGAACGCCGGGAACTCTTTCCTGAAGAAGCAGGGAAAGGATCCCTCATCTCGAGCTACGAGGCGGAAACGGGGCTCCTCTGGATGTGGGCGGGACCCTCGTGTTTCCTCTCGAGTGGAGACGGGTATGTCGGGGAACTTCTTGATTTGCACCAAGGGTGTGAAGGACCCTTTCGAAGTTCCAGAGGTGAGGTGTGATCAGCCTCGAGACGCCTCAGCGGAAATGGGCCTCATCTCCTCAGAAGGGGAGAACATCCTGGATTTTCTCGAGTTGCGGCAAGTCTTCTCGAGTTACGACGGGGACCTCAGGGACCCGCTCTGGTGGCCTCAGGAAAGGCCAGTCCCCATGCGAGTTGCTAGGGGACCTCTCGGGATTCCTCTCCCGGCCATGCCGGGGCCTCATTCTTGTGTGGAGTCGGAGCCGGAACCTGAGGATTCCTCTCCAGTGTTGCCATGGATCTTGGGGTGCTTCTGAGTCTCCCCAGGGGAGTCAGGCCTCGTCTCGAGTGGGGGCATGCACGTGCGTTTCCTCCGGAGCTGCAGCACTAGTGTCACGCTTCCTGTCACGTGGATCAAGGGATCTGTGGCTTTCCCTCGAATCTTTCCCTCGAGGTTTTCCCACGAGGCTTTCCCACAGGGCTGTGCCACGTGCCACCTTGGTGTGAGACGTTCCTCGGCGTGAAAGGCGAGCCGGTGAAGGGAAAAGAGGTTCCTCTGGAATGGACTGAGACATCTGGGGGTTTCTTGGATTGGTGGCATGACCCTGGAGTTCCTCTCGCCTTTCCTGTTGAGAGGGCCTCCTCTTTAGATGCAACGGGAACGTCGGGAACTCTTGCCCGAACAAGCAGGGAAATGATCCCTCATCTCGAGCTACGAGGCGAAAACGGTGCTCCTCTGGATGTGGGCGGGACCCTCGTGTTTCCTCTCTAGTGGAGACGGTTGTGTCGGGGAACTTCATTTGCACCAAGGGTGTGAAGGACCCTTTCTAAGTTCCACAGGTGAGGTGTGATCAGCCTCGAGACGCCTCAGCGGAATTGGGCGTCATCTCGCCTTGAAAGGAGAACCTCCTGGATTTTCTCGAGTTGCGGCAGGTCTTCTCGAGTTACGACGGGGACCTCAGGGACCCGCTCTGGTGGCCTCAGGAAAGGCCAGTCCCCATGCGAGTTGCTAGGGGACCTCTCGGGATTCCTCTCCCGTCCATGCCGGGGCCTCAGTCCTTGTGTGGAGTCGGGGCCGGAACCTGAGGATTGCTCTCCAGTGTTGCCATGGATCTTGGGGTGCTTCTGAGTCTCCCCAGGGGAGTCAGGCCTCGTCTCGAGTGGGGGCATGCACGTGCGCTTTCCTCCCGAGCTGCAGCAGTAGTGTCACGCTTCCTGTCACGTGGATCAAGGGATCTGTGGCTTTCCCTCGAGGCTGTCCCTCGAGCCTTTCCCACGAGGCTCTCCCACAGGGCTTTGCCACGTGCCACCTTGGTGTGAGTCGATCCTCGGCGTGAAAGACGAGCCGGTGAAGGGAAAAGAGCTTCCTCTGGAATGGACTGAGACATCTGGGGGACTCTTGGAATGGTGGCACAACCCTGGAGTTACTCTCGCCGTTCCTGTTGAGAGGGCCACCTCTTGAGATTCGACGGGAACGCCGGGAACTCTTTCCCGTCGAAGCAGGGAAAGGATCCCTCATCTCGAGCTACGAGGCGGAAACGGGGCTCCTCTGGATGTGGGCGGGACCCTCGTGATTCCTCTCGAGTGGAGACGGCTAGGTCGGGGAACTTCTTGATTTGCACCAAGGGTGTGAAGGACCCTTTCGAAGTTCCAGAGGTGAGGTGTGATCAGCTTCGAGACGCCTCAGCGGAAATGGGCCTCATCTCGCCTGGAGGGGAGAACCTCCTGGATTTTCTCGAGTTGCGGCAGGTCTTCTCGAGTAACGACGGGGACCTCAGGAACCCGCTCTGGTGGCCTCAGGAAAGGCCAGTCCCCATGCGAGTTGCTAGGGAACCGATCGGGATTCCTCTCCCGTCCATGCCGGGGCCTCAGTCCTTGTGTGGAGTCGGGGCCGGAACCTGAGGATTCCTCTCCAGTGTTGCCATGGCTCTTGGGTGCTTCTGAGTCTCCCCAGGGGAGTCAGGCCTCGTCTCGAGTGGGGGCATGCACGTGCGCTTTCCTCCCGAGCTGCAGCAGTATTGTCACGCTTCCTGTCACGTGGATCAAGGGATCTGTGGCTTTCCCTCGAGGCTTTCCCTCGAGGCTTTCACACGAGTCTTTCCCACAGGGCTGTGCCACGTGCCACCTTGGTGTGAGTCGATCCTCGGCGTGAAAGACGAGCCGGTGAAGGGTTAAGAGGTTCCTCTGGAATGGACTGAGACATCTGGGGGACTCTTGAAATGGTGGCACGACCCTGGAGTGCCAATCGCCGTTCTTGTTGAGATGGCCTCCTCTTGAAATGCGACGGGAACGCCGGGAACTCTTTCCTGAAGAAGCAGGGAAAGGATCCCTCATCTCGAGCTACGAGGCGGAAACGGGGCTCCTCTGGATGTGGGCGGGACCCTCGTGTTTCCTCTCGAGTGGAGACGGGTATGTCGGGGAACTTCTTGATTTGCACCAAGGGTGTGAAGGACCCTTTCGAAGTTCCAGAGGTGAGGTGTGATCAGCCTCGAGACGCCTCAGCGGAAATGGGCCTCATCTCCTCAGAAGGGGAGAACATCCTGGATTTTCTCGAGTTGCGGCAAGTCTTCTCGAGTTACGACGGGGACCTCAGGGACCCGCTCTGGTGGCCTCAGGAAAGGCCAGTCCCCATGCGAGTTGCTAGGGGACCTCTCGGGATTCCTCTCCCGGCCATGCCGGGGCCTCATTCTTGTGTGGAGTCGGAGCCGGAACCTGAGGATTCCTCTCCAGTGTTGCCATGGATCTTGGGGTGCTTCTGAGTCTCCCCAGGGGAGTCAGGCCTCGTCTCGAGTGGGGGCATGCACGTGCGTTTCCTCCGGAGCTGCAGCACTAGTGTCACGCTTCCTGTCACGTGGATCAAGGGATCTGTGGCTTTCCCTCGAATCTTTCCCTCGAGGTTTTCCCACGAGGCTTTCCCACAGGGCTGTGCCACGTGCCACCTTGGTGTGAGACGTTCCTCGGCGTGAAAGGCGAGCCGGTGAAGGGAAAAGAGGTTCCTCTGGAATGGACTGAGACATCTGGGGGTTTCTTGGATTGGTGGCATGACCCTGGAGTTCCTCTCGCCTTTCCTGTTGAGAGGGCCTCCTCTTTAGATGCAACGGGAACGTCGGGAACTCTTGCCCGAACAAGCAGGGAAATGATCCCTCATCTCGAGCTACGAGGCGAAAACGGTGCTCCTCTGGATGTGGGCGGGACCCTCGTGTTTCCTCTCTAGTGGAGACGGTTGTGTCGGGGAACTTCATTTGCACCAAGGGTGTGAAGGACCCTTTCTAAGTTCCACAGGTGAGGTGTGATCAGCCTCGAGACGCCTCAGCGGAATTGGGCGTCATCTCGCCTTGAAAGGAGAACCTCCTGGATTTTCTCGAGTTGCGGCAGGTCTTCTCGAGTTACGACGGGGACCTCAGGGACCCGCTCTGGTGGCCTCAGGAAAGGCCAGTCCCCATGCGAGTTGCTAGGGGACCTCTCGGGATTCCTCTCCCGTCCATGCCGGGGCCTCAGTCCTTGTGTGGAGTCGGGGCCGGAACCTGAGGATTGCTCTCCAGTGTTGCCATGGATCTTGGGGTGCTTCTGAGTCTCCCCAGGGGAGTCAGGCCTCGTCTCGAGTGGGGGCATGCACGTGCGCTTTCCTCCCGAGCTGCAGCAGTAGTGTCACGCTTCCTGTCACGTGGATCAAGGGATCTGTGGCTTTCCCCCGAGGCTGTCCCTCGAGCCTTTCCCACGAGGCTTTCCCACAGGTCTGTGCCACGTGCCACCTTGGTGTGAGTCGATCCTCGGCGTGAAAGACGAGCCGGTGAAGGGAAAAGTGGTTCCTCTGGAATGGACTGAGACATCTGGGGGACTCTTGGAATGGTGGCACGACCCTGGAGTTCCTCTCGCCGTTCCTGTTGAGAGGGCCTCCTCTTGAGATGCGACGGGAACGCCGGGAACTCTTTCCCGACGAAGCAGGGAAAGGATCCCTCATCTAGAGCTACGAGGCGGAAACGGGGCTCCTCTGGATGTGGGCGGGACCCTCGTGATTCCTCTCGAGTGGAGACGGCTAAGTCGGGGAACTTCTTGATTTGCACCAAGGGTGTGAAGGACCCTTTCGAAGTTCCAGAGGTGAAGTGTGATCAGCCTCGAGACGCCTCAGCGGAAATGGGCCTCATCTCGCCTGGAGGGGAGAACCTCCTGGATTTTCTCGAGTTGCGGCAGGTCTTCTCGAGTTACGACGGGGACCTCAGGGACCCGCTCTGGTGGCCTCAGGAAAGGCCAGTCCCCATGCGAGTTGCTAGGGGACCTCTCGGGATTCCTCTCCCGTCCATGCCGGGGCCTCAGTCCTTGTGTGGAGTCGGGGCCGGAACCTGAGGATTGCTCTCCAGTGTTGCCATGGATCTTGGGGTGCTTCTGAGTCTCCCCAGGGGAGTCAGGCCTCGTCTCGAGTGGGGGCATGCACGTGCGCTTTCCTCCCGAGCTGCAGCAGTAGTGTCACGCTTCCTGTCACGTGGATCAAGGGATCTGTGGCTTTCCCTCGAGGCTGTCCCTCGAGGCTTTCCCACGAGGCTCTCCCACAGTGCTTTGCCACGTGCCACCTTGGTGTGAGTCGATCCTCGGCGTGAAAGACGAGCCGGTGAAGGGAAAAGAGCTTCCTCTGGAATGGACTGAGACATCTGGGGGACTCTTGGAATGGTGGCACAACCCTGGAGTTACTCTCGCCGTTCCTGTTGAGAGGGCCTCCTCTTGAGATTCGACGGGAACGCCGGGAACTCTTTCCCGTCGAAGCAGGGAAAGGATCCCTCATCTCGAGCTACGAGGCGGAAACGGGGCTCCTCTGGATGTGGGCGGGACCCTCGTGATTCCTCTCGAGTGGAGACGGCTAGGTCGGGGAACTTCTTGATTTGCACCAAGGGTGTGAAGGACCCTTTCGAAGTTCCAGAGGTGAGGTGTGATCAGCTTCGAGACGCCTCAGCGGAAATGGGCCTCATCTCGCCTGGAGGGGAGAACCTCCTGGATTTTCTCGAGTTGCGGCAGGTCTTCTCGAGTAACGACGGGGACCTCAGGAACCCGCTCTGGTGGCCTCAGGAAAGGCCAGTCCCCATGCGAGTTGCTAGGGAACCGATCGGGATTCCTCTCCCGTCCATGCCGGGGCCACAGTCCTTGTGTGGAGTCGGGGCCGGAACCTGAGGATTCCTCTCCAGTGTTGCCATGGCTCTTGGGTGCTTCTGAGTCTCCCCAGGGGAGTCAGGCCTCGTCTCGAGTGGGGGCATGCACGTGCGCTTTCCTCCCGAGCTGCAGCAGTATTGTCACGCTTCCTGTCACGTGGATCAAGGGATCTGTGGCTTTCCCTCGAGGCTTTCCCTCGAGGCTTTCACACGAGTCTTTCCCACAGGGATGTGCCACGTGCCACCTTGGTGTGAGTCGATCCTCGGCGTGAAAGACGAGCCGGTGAAGGGTTAAGAGGTTCCTCTGGAATGGACTGAGACATCTGGGGGACTCTTGAAATGGTGGCACGACCCTGGAGTGCCAATCGCCGTTCTTGTTGAGATGGCCTCCTCTTGAGATGCGACGGGAACGCCGGGAACTCTTTCCTGAAGAAGCAGGGAAAGGATCCCTCATCTCGAGCTACGAGGCGGAAACGGGGCTCCTCTGGATGTGGGCGGGACCCTCGTGTTTCCTCTCGAGTGGAGACGGGTATGTCGGGGAACTTCTTGATTTGCACCAAGGGTGTGAAGGACCCTTTCGAAGTTCCAGAGGTGAGGTGTGATCAGCCTCGAGACGCCTCAGCGGAAATGGGCCTCATCTCCTCAGAAGGGGAGAACATCCTGGATTTTCTCGAGTTGCGGCAAGTCTTCTCGAGTTACGACGGGGACCTCAGGGACCCGCTCTGGTGGCCTCAGGAAAGGCCAGTCCCCATGCGAGTTGCTAGGGGACCTCTCGGGATTCCTCTCCCGGCCATGCCGGGGCCTCATTCTTGTGTGGAGTCGGAGCCGGAACCTGAGGATTCCTCTCCAGTGTTGCCATGGATCTTGGGGTGCTTCTGAGTCTCCCCAGGGGAGTCAGGCCTCGTCTCGAGTGGGGGCATGCACGTGCGTTTCCTCCGGAGCTGCAGCACTAGTGTCACGCTTCCTGTCACGTGGATCAAGGGATCTGTGGCTTTCCCTCGAATCTTTCCCTCGAGGTTTTCCCACGAGGCTTTCCCACAGGGCTGTGCCACGTGCCACCTTGGTGTGAGACGTTCCTCGGCGTGAAAGGCGAGCCGGTGAAGGGAAAAGAGGTTCCTCTGGAATGGACTGAGACATCTGGGGGTTTCTTGGATTGGTGGCATGACCCTGGAGTTCCTCTCGCCTTTCCTGTTGAGAGGGCCTCCTCTTTAGATGCAACGGGAACGTCGGGAACTCTTGCCCGAACAAGCAGGGAAATGATCCCTCATCTCGAGCTACGAGGCGGAAACGGTGCTCCTCTGGATGTGGGCGGGACCCTCGTGTTTCCTCTCTAGTGGAGACGGTTGTGTCGGGGAACTTCATTTGCACCAAGGGTGTGAAGGACCCTTTCTAAGTTCCACAGGTGAGGTGTGATCAGCCTCGAGACGCCTCAGCGGAATTGGGCGTCATCTCGCCTTGAAAGGAGAACCTCCTGGATTTTCTCGAGTTGCGGCAGGTCTTCTCGAGTTACGACGGGGACCTCAGGGACCCGCTCTGGTGGCCTCAGGAAAGGCCAGTCCCCATGCGAGTTGCTAGGGGACCTCTCGGGATTCCTCTCCCGTCCATGCCGGGGCCTCAGTCCTTGTGTGGAGTCGGGGCCGGAACCTGAGGATTGCTCTCCAGTGTTGCCATGGATCTTGGGGTGCTTCTGAGTCTCCCCAGGGGAGTCAGGCCTCGTCTCGAGTGGGGGCATGCACGTGCGCTTTCCTCCCGAGCTGCAGCAGTAGTGTCACGCTTCCTGTCACGTGGATCAAGGGATCTGTGGCTTTCCCTCGAGGCTGTCCCTCGAGGCTTTCCCACGAGGCTTTCCCACAGGGCTGTGCCACGTGCCACCTTGGTGTGAGTCGATCCTCGGCGTGAAAGACGAGCCGGTGAAGGGAAAAGAGGTTCCTCTGGAATGGACTGAGACATCTGGGGGACTCTTGGAATGGTGGCACGACCCTGGAGTTCCTCTCGCCGTTCCTGTTGAGAGGGCCTCCTCTTTAGATGCGACGGGAACGCCGGGAACTCTTTCCCGACGAAGCAGGGAAAGGATCCCTCATCTAGAGCTACGAGGCGGAAACGGGGCTCCTCTGGATGTGGGCGGGACCCTCGTGATTCCTCTCGAGTGGAGACGGCTAAGTCGGGGAACTTCTTGATTTGCACCAAGGGTGTGAAGGACCCTTTCGAAGTTCCAGAGGTGAAGTGTGATCAGCCTCGAGACGCCTCAGCGGAAATGGGCCTCATCTCGCCTGGAGGGGAGAACCTCCTGGATTTTCTCGAGTTGCGGCAGGTCTTCTCGAGTTACGACGGGGACCTCAGGGACCCGCTCTGGTGGCCTCAGGAAAGGCCAGTCCCCATGCGAGTTGCTAGGGGACCTCTCGGGATTCCTCTCCCGTCCATGCCGGGGCCTCAGTCCTTGTGTGGAGTCGGGGCCGGAACCTGAGGATTCCTCTCCAGTGTTGCCATGGCTCTTGGGTGCTTCTGAGTCTCCCCAGGGGAGTTAGGCCTCGTCTCGAGTGGGGGCATGCACGTGCGCTTTCCTCCCGAGCTGCAGCAGTATTGTCACGCTTCCTGTCACGTGGATCAAGGGATCTGTGGCTTTCCCTCCAGGCTTTCCCTCGAGGCTTTCACACGAGTCTTTCCCACAGGGATGTGCCACGTGCCACCTTGGTGTGAGTCGATCCTCGGCGTGAAAGACGAGCCGGTGAAGGGTTAAGAGGTTCCTCTGGAATGGACTGAGACATCTGGGGGACTCTTGAAATGGTGGCACGACCCTGGAGTGCCAATCGCCGTTCTTGTTGAGATGGCCTCCTCTTGAGATGCGACGGGAATGCCGGGAACTCTTTCCTGAAGAAGCAGGGAAAGGATCCCTCATCTCGAGCTACGAGGCGGAAACGGGGCTCCTCTGGATGTGGGCGGGACCCTCGTGTTTCCTCTCGAGTGGAGACGGGTATGTCGGGGAACTTCTTGATTTGCACCAAGGGTGTGAAGGACCCTTTCGAAGTTCCAGAGGTGAGGTGTGATCAGCCTCGAGACGCCTCATCAGAAATGGGCCTCATCTCGCCTGGACGGCAGAACCTGCTGGATTTTCTCGAGTTTCGGCAGGTCTTCTCGAGTTACAACGGGGACCTCAGGGACCCGCTCTGGTGGCCTCAGGAAAGGACAGTCCCCATGCGAGTTGCTAGGGGACCTCTCGGGATTCCTCTCCCGACCATCCCGGGGCCTCAGTCCTTGTGTGGCGTCGGGACGGAACTTGAGGATTCCTCTCCAGTGTTTCCATGGATCTTGGGGTGCTTCTGAGTCTCCCCAGGGGAGTCAGGCCTCGTCTCGAGTGGGGGCATGCACGTGCGCTTTCCTCCCGAGCTGCAGCAGTAGTGTCACGTTTCCTGTCACGTGGATCAAGGGATCTGTGGCTTTCCCTCGAGGCTGTCCCTCGAGGCTTTCCCACGAGGCTTTCCCACAGGGCTGTGCCACGTGCCACCTTGGTGTGAGTCGATCCTCGGCGTGAAAGACGAGCCCGTGAAGGGAAAAGAGGTTCCTCTGGTATGGACTGAGACATCCGGGGGACTCTTGGAATGGTGGGACGACCCTGGAGTTCCTCTCGCCTTTCTGTTGAGAGGGCCTCCTTTTGAGATGCGACGGGAACGCCGGGAACTCTTTCCCGACGAAGCGGGGATAGGATCCCTCATCTCGAGCTACGAGGCCGAAACGGTGCTCCTCTGGATGTGGGCGGGACCCTCGTGTTTCCTCTCTAGTGGAGACGGTTGTGTCGGGGAACTTCATTTGCACCAAGGGTGTGAAGGACCCTTTCTAAGTTCCACAGGTGAGGTGTGATCAGACTCGAGACGCCTCAGCGGAATTGGGCGTCATCTCGCCTTGAAAGGAGAACCTCCTGGATTTTCGCGAGTTGCGGCAGGTCTTCTCGAGTTACGACGGGGACCTCAGGGACCCGCTCTGGTGGCCTCATGAAAGGCCAGTCCCCATGCGAGTTGCTAGGGGCCCTCTCGGGATTCCTCTCCCGTCCAGGCCGGGGCCTAAGACCTTGTGTGGAGTCGGGGCCGGAACCTGAGGTTTACTCTCCCGTGTTGTCATGGATCTTGGGGTGCTTCTGAGTCTCCCCAGGGGAGTCAGGCCTCGTCTCGAGTGGGGGCATGCACGTGCGCTTTCCTCCCGTGCTGCAGCAGTAGTGTCACGCTTCCTGTCACGTGGATCAAGGGATCTGTGGCTTTCCCTCGAGGCTTTCCCTCGAGGCTTTCACACGAGTCTTTCCCACAGGGATGTGCCACGTGCCACCTTGGTGTGAGTCGATCCTCGGCGTGAAAGTCGAGCCGGTGACGGGAAAAGAGGTTCCTCTGGAACGGACTGAGACATCTGGGGGACTCTTGGAATGGTGGCACGACCCTGGAGTTCCTCTCACAGTTCCTGTTGAGAGGGTCTTCTCTTGAGATGCGACGGGAACGCCGGGAACTCTTTCCCGAAGAACCAGGGAAAGGATCCCTCATCTCGAGCTACGAGGCGGAAACGGGGCTCCTCTGGATGTGGGCGGGCCCCTCGTCTTTCCTCTCGAGTGGAGACGGGTATGTCGGGGAACTTCTTGATTTGCACCAAGGGTGTGAAGGAAACTTTCGAAGTTCCAGAGGTGAGGTGTGATCAGCCTCGAGACGCCTCAGCGGAAATGGGCCTCATCTCGCCTGGAGGGGAGAACCTCCTGGAATTTCTCGAGTTGCGGCAGGTCTTCTCGAGTTACGACGGGGCCTCAGGGACCCGCTCTGATGGCCTCAGGAAAGGCCAGTTCCCATGCGAGTTGCTAGGGGGCATCTCGGGATTCCTCTCCCGTCCATGCCGGGGAGTAAGACCTTGTGTGGAGTCGGGGCCGGAACCTGAGGATTCCTCTCCAGTGTTGCCATGGATCTTGGGGTGCTTCTGAGTCTCCCCAGGGGAGTCAGGCCTCGTCTCGAGTGGGGGCATGCACGTTCGCTTTCCTCCCGAGCTGCAGCAGTAGTGTCACGCTTCCTGTCACGTGGATCAAGGGATCTGTGGCTTTCCCTCGAGGCTGTCCCTCGAGGCTTTCCCACGAGGCTTTCCCACAGGGCTGTGCCACGTGCCACCTTGGTGAGAGTCGATCCTCGGCGTGAAAGACGAGCCGGTGAAGGGAAAAGAGGTTCCTCTGGTATGGACTGAGACATCCGGGGGACTCTTGGAATGGTGGGGCGACCCTGGAGTTCCTCTCGCCGTTCCTGTTGAGAGGGCCTCCTTTTGAGATGCGACGGGAACGCCGGGAACTCTTTCCCGACGAAGCGGGGATAGGATCCCTCATCTCGAGCTACGAGGCGGAAACGGGGCTCCTCTGGATGTGGGCGGGACCATCGTGTTTCCTCTCGAGTGGAGACGGGTATTTCGGGGAACTTCTTGATTTGCACCAAGGGTGTGAAGGACCCTTTCGAAGTTCCAGAGGTGAGGTGTGATCAGCCTCGAGACGCCTCAGCGAAAATGGGCCTCATCTCGCCTGGTGGGGGAACCTCCTGGATTTTCTCGAGTTGCGGCAGGTCTTCTCGAGTTACGACGGGGACCTCAGGGACGCGCTCTGGTGGCCTCAGGAAAGGCCAGTCCCCATGCGAGATATTAGGGGACCTCTCGGGATTCCTCTCCCGACCATGCCGGGGCCTCAGTGCTTGTGTGGAGTCGGGACGGAACCTGAGGATTCCTCTCCAGTGTTGCCATGGATCTTGGGGTGCTTCTGAGTCTCCCCAGGGGAGTCAGGCCCCGTCTCGAGTGGGGGCATGCACGTGCGCTTTCCTCCCGAGCTGCACCAGTAGTGTCACGCTTCCTGTCACGTGGATCAAGGGATAATTGGCTTTCCCTCGAGGCTGTCCCTCGAGGCTTTCCCACGAGGCTTTCCCACAGGCCTGTGCCACGTGCCACCTTGGAGTGAGTGGATCCTCGGCGTGAAAGACGAGCCGGTGAAGGGAAAAGAGGTTCCTCTGGTATGGACTGAGACATCCGGGAGACTCTTGGCATGGTGGCACGACCCTGGAGTTCCTCTCGCCGTTCTTGTTGAGAGGGCCTCCTCTTGAGACGCGACGGGAACGACGGGAATTCTTTCCCGAAGAAGCAGGGATAGGATCCCTCATCTCGAGGTACGAGGCGGAAACGGGGCTCCTCTGGATGTGGGCGGGACCCTCGTGTTTCCTCTCGAGTGGAGACGGGTATGTCGGGGAACTTCTTGATTTGCACCAAGGGTGTGAAGGACCCTTTCGAAGTTCCAGAGGTGAGGTGTGATCAGCCTCGAGACGCCTCATCAGAAATGGGCGTCATCTCGCCTGGAGGGGAGAACCTCCTGGATTTTCTTGAGTTGCGGCAGGTCTTCCCGAGTTACGACAGGGACCTCAGGGACCCGCTTTGGTGGCCTCAGGAAAGGCCAGTCCCCATGCAAGATGCTAGGGGCCCTCTCGGGTTTCCTCTCCCGACCATGCCGGGGCCTCAATCCTTGTGTGGAGTCGGGACGGAACCTGAGGATTCCTCTCCAGTGTTGCCATGAATCGTGGGGTGCTTCTGAGTCTCCCCAGGGGAGTCAGGCCTCGTCTCGAGTGGGGGCATGCACGTGCGCTTTCCTCCCGAGCTGCAGCAGTAGTGTCACGAATCCTGTCACGTGGATCAAGGGATCTGTGGCTTTCCCTCGAGGCTGTCCCTCAAGGCTTTCCCACGAGGCTTTCCCACAGGGCTGTGCCACGTGCCACCTTGGTGTGAGTCGATCCTCGGCGTGAAAGACGAGCCAATGAAGTTAAAAGAGGTTCCTCTGGAATGGACTGAGACATCTGGGGCACTCTTGGAATCGTGGCACGACCCTGGAGTTCCTCTCGCCGTTCCTGTTGAGAGGGCCTCCTCTTGAGATGCGACGGGAACGCCGGGAACTCTTTCCCGAAGAAGCAGGGAAAGGATCCCTCATCTCGAGCTACGAGGCGGAAACGGGGCTCCTCTTGATGTGGGTGGGGCCCTCGTGTTTCCTCTCGAGTGGAGACGGGTATGTCGGGGAACTTCTTGATTTGCACCAAGGGTGTGAAGGACCCTTTCGAAGTTCCAGAGGTGAGGTGTGATCAGCCTCGAGACGCCTCAGCGGAAATGGGCCTCATCTCGCCTGGAGGGGAGAACCTCCTGGATTTTCTCGAGTTGCGGCAGGTCTTCTCGAGTTACGACGGGGACCTCAGGGACCCGCTCTGTTGGCCTCAGGAAAGGCCAGTCCCCATGCGAGATGCTAGGGGACCTCTCGGGATTCCTCTCCCGACCATGCCGGGGCCTCAGTCCTTGTGTGGAGACGGGACGGAACCTGAGGATTCCTCTCCAGTGTTGCCATGGATCTTGGGGTGCTTCTGAGTCTCCCCAGGGGAGTCAGGCCTCGTCTCGAGTGCGGGCATGCACGTGCGCTTTCCTCCCGAGCTGCAGCAGTAGTGTCACGCTTCCTGTCACGTGGATCAAGGGATAATTGGCTTTCCCTCGAGGCTGTCCCTCGAGGCTTTCCCACGAGGCTTTCCCACAGGGCTGTGCCACGCGCCACCTTGGTGTGAGTGGATCCTCGGCATGAAAGACGAGCCGGTGAAGGGAAAAGAGGATCCTCTGGAATGGACTGAGACATCTGGGGGACTCTTGGAATGGTGGCACGACCCTGGAGTTCCTCTCGCCGTTCTTGTTGAGAGGGCCTCCTCTTGAGATGCGACGGGAACAACGGGAATTCCTTCCCGAAGAAGCAGGGATAGGATCCCTCATCTCGAGCTACGAGGCATAAACGGTGCTCCTCTGGATGTGAGCGGGACCCTCGTGTTTCCTCTCGAGTGGAGACGGGTATGTCGGGGAACTTCTTGATTTGCACCAAGGGTGTGAAGGACCCTTTCGAAGTTCCAGAGGTGAGGTGTGATCAGCCTCGAGACGCCTCATCAGAAATGGGCGTCATCTCGCCTGGAGGGGAGAACCTCCTGGATTTTCTTGAGTTGCGGCAGGTCTCCCCGAATTACGACGGGGACCTCAGGGACCCGCTTTGGTGGCCTCAGGAAAGGCCAGTGCCCATGCAAGATGCTAGGGGACCTCTCGGGTTTCCTCTCCCGAACATGCCGGGGCCTCAGTCCTTGTGTGGAATCGGGACGGAACCTGAGGATTCCTCTCCAGTGTTGCCATGAATCTTGGGGTGCTTCTGAGTCTCCGCAGGGGAGTCAGGCCTCGTCTCGAGTGGGGGCATGCACGTGCGCTTTCCTCCCGAGCTGCAGCAGTAGTGTCATTCTTCCTGTCACTTGGATCAAGGGATCTGTGGCTTTCCCTCGAGGCTGTCCCTCGAGGCTTTCCCACGAGGCTTTCCCACAGGGCTGTGCCACGTGCCACCTTGGTGTGAGTCCATCCTCGGCGTGAAAGACGAGCCGGTGAAGGGAAAAGAGGATCCTCTGGAATGGACTGAGACATCTGGGGGACTCTTGGAATGGTGGCACGACCCTGGAGTTCCTCTTGCTGTTCCTGTTGAGAGGGTCTCCTCTTGAGATGGGACGGGAACGCCGGGAACTCTTTCCCGAGGAAGCAGGTATAGGATCCCTCATCTCGAGCTACGAGGAGGAAATGGGGCTCCTTTGGATGTGGGCGGGACCCTCGTGTTTCTTCTCGAGTGGAGACGGGTATGTTGGGGAACTTCTTGATTTGCACCAAGGGTGTGAAGGACCCTTTCGAAGTTCCAGAGGTGAGGTGTGATCAGACTCGAGACGCCTCAGCTGAAATGGGCCACATCTCGCCTGGAGGGGAGAACCTCCTGGATTTTCTCGAGTTGCGGCAGGTCTTCTCGAGTTACGACGGGGACCTCAGGGACCCGCTCTGGTGGCCTCAGGAAAGGCCAGTCCCCATGCGAGTTGCTAGGGGGCATCTCGGGATTCCTCTCCCGTCCATGCCGGGGAGTAAGACCTTGTGTGGAGTTGGGGCCGGAACCTGAGGATTCCTCTCCCGTGTTGCCATGGATCTTGGGGTGCTTCTGAGTCTCCCCAGGGGAGTCAGGCCTCGTCTCGAGTGGGGGCATGCACGTGCGCTTTCCTCCCGAGCTTCAGCAGTAGTGTCACGCTTCCTGTCACGTGGATCAAGGGATCTGTGGCTTTCCCTCGAGGCTGTCACTCGAGGCTTTCCCACGAGGCTTTCCCACAGGGCTGTGCCACGTGCCACCTTGGTGTGAGTCGATCCTCGGCGTGAAAGACGAGCCGGTGAAGGGAAAAGAGTTTCCTCTGGTATGGACTGAGACATCCGGGGGACTCTTGGAATGGAGGCACGACCCTGGAGTTCCTCTCGCAGTTCCTGTTGAGAGGGCCTCCTCTTGAGATGCGAGGGGAACGACGGAAACTCTTTCCCGACGAATCAGGGATAGGATCCCTCATCTCGAGCTACGAGGCGGAAACGGGGCTCCTCTGGATGTGGGCGGGACCCTCGTGTTTCCTCTCGAGTGGAGACGGGTATGTCGGGGAACTTCTTGATTTGCACCAAGGGTGTGAAGGACCGTTTCGAAGTTCCAGAGGTGAGGTGTGATCAGCCTCGAGACGCCTCAGTGGAAATGGGCCTCATCTCGCCTGGTGGGAGAACCTCCTGGATTTTCTCGAGTTGCGGCAGGTCTTCTCGAGTTACGACGGGGACCTCAGGGACCCGCTCTGGTGGCCTCAGGAAAGGCCAGTCCCCATGCCAGTTGCTAGGGGCCATCTCGGGATTCCTCTCCCGTCCATGCCGGGGCCTAAGACCTTGTGTGGAGTCGGGGCCGGAACCTGAGGATTCCTCTCCAGTGTTGCCATGGATCTTGGGGTGCTTCTAAGTCTCCCCAGGGGAGTCTGGCCTCGTCTCGAGTGGGGGCATGCACGTGCGCTTTCTTCCCGAGCTGCAGCAGGAATGTCACGCTTCCTGTCACTTGGATCAAGGGATCTGTGGCTTTCCCTCGAGGCTGTCCCTTGAGGCTTTCCCACGAATCTTTCCCTCAGGGCTGTGCCACGTGCCACCTTGGTGTGAGTCGATCCTCGGCGTGAAAGACGAGCCAATGAAGGGAAAAGAGGTTCCTCTGGAATGGACTGAGACATCTGGGGCACTCTTGGAATCGTGGCACGACCCTGGAGTTCCTCTCGCCGTTCGTGTTGAGAGGGCCTCCTCTTGAGATGCGACGGGAACGCCGGGAACTCTTTCCCGAAGAAGCAGGGAAAGGATCCCTCATCTCGAGCTACGAGGCGGAAACGGGGCTCCTCTGGATGTGGGCGGGGCCCTCGTGTTTCCTCTCGAGTGGAGACGGGTATGTCGGGGAACTTCTTGATTTGCACCAAGGGTGTGAAGGACCCTTTCGAAGTTCCAGAGGTGAGGTGTGATCAGCCTCGAGACGCCTCAGCGGAAATGGGCCTCATCTCGCCTGGAGGGGAGAACCTCCTGGATTTTCTCGAGTTGCGGCAGGTCTTCTCGAGTTACGACGGGGACCTCAGGGACCCGCTCTGTTGGCCTCAGGAAAGGCCAGTCCCCATGCGAGATGCTAGGGGACCTCTCGGGATTCCTCTCCCGACCATGCCGGGGCCTCAGTCCTTGTGTGGAGACGGGACGGAACCTGAGGATTCCTCTCCAGTGTTGCCATGGATCTTGGGGTGCTTCTGAGTCTCCCCAGGGGAGTCAGGCCTCGTCTCGAGTGCGGGCATGCACGTGCGCTTTCCTCCCGAGCTGCACCAGTAGTGTCACGCTTCCTGTCACGTGGATCAAGGGATCTGTGGCTTTCCCTCAAGGCTGTCCCTCGAGGCTTTCCCACGAGGCTTTCCCACAGGGCTGTGCCACGTGCCACCTTGGTGTGAGTGGATCCTCGGCGTGAAAGACGAGCCGGTGAAGGGAAAAGAGGATCCTCTGGTATGGACTGAGACATCCGGGGGACTCTTGGAATGGTGGGACGACCCTGGAGTTCCTCTCGCCGTTCTTGTTGAGAGGGCCTCCTCTTGAGATGCGACGGGAACGACGGGAATTCCTTCCCGAAGAAGCAGGGATAGGATCCCTCATCTCGAGCTACGAGGCGGAAACGGTGCTCCTCTGGATGTGAGTGGGACCCTCGTGTTTCCTCTCGAGTGGAGACGGGTATGTCGGGGAACTTCTTGATTTGCACCAAGGGTGTGAAGGACCCTTTCGAAGTTCCAGAGGTGAGGTGTGATCAGCCTCGAGACGCCTCATCAGAAATGGGCGTCATCTCGCCTGGAGGGGAGAACCTCCTGGATTTTCTTGAGTTGCGGCAGGTCTCCCCGAGTTACGATGGGGACCTCAGGGACCCGCTTTGGTGGCCTCAGGATAGGCCAGTCCCCATGCAAGATGCTAGGGGACCTCTCGGGTTTCCTCTCCCGAACATGCCGGGGCCTCAGTCCTTGTGTGGAATCGGGACGGAACCTGAGGATTCCTCTCCAGTGTTGCCATGAATCTTGGGGTGCTTCTGAGTCTCCCCAGGGGAGTCAGGCCTCGTCTCGAGTGGGGGCATGCACGTGCGCTTTCCTCCCGAGCTGCAGCAGTAGTGTCACGCTTCCTGTCACTTGGATCAAGGGATCTGTGGCTTTCCCTCGAGGCTGTCCCTCGAGGCTTTCCCACGAGGCTTTCCCACAGGGCTGTGCCACGTGCCACCTTGGTGTGAGTCGATCCTCGGCGTGAAAGACGAGCCGGTGAAGGGAAAAGAGGATCCTCTGGAATGGACTGAGACATCTGGGGGACTCTTGGAATGGTGGCACGACCCTGGAGTTCCTCTTGCTGTTCCTGTTGAGAGGGTCTCCTCTTGAGATGCGACGGGAACGCCGGGAACTCTTTCCCGACGAAGCAGGGAAAGGATCCCTCATCTCGAGCTACGAGGCGGAAACGGGGCTCCTCTGGATGTGGGCGGGACCCTCGTGTTTCCTCTCGAGTGGAGACGGGTATGTCGGGGAACTTCTTGATTTCCACCAAGGCTGTGAAGGACCCTTTCGAAGTTCCAGAGGTGAGGTGTGATCAGCCTCGAGACGCCTCATCAGAAATGGGCGTCATCTCGCCTGGAGGGGAGAACCTCCTGTATTTTCTCGAGTTGCGGCAGGTCTTCTCGAGTTACGACGGGGACCTCAGGGACCCGCTCTGGTGGCCTCATGAAAGGCCAGTCCCCATGCGAGTTGCTAGGGGACATCTCGGGATTCCTCTCCCGTCCATGCCGGGGCCTAAGACCTTGTGTGGAGTCGGGGCCGGAACCTGAGGTTTACTCTCCCGTGTTGTCATGGATCTTGGGGTGCTTCTGAGTCTCCCCAGGGGAGTCAGGCCTCGTCTCGAGTGGGGGCATGCACGTGCGCTTTCCTCCCGTGCTGCAGCAGTAGTGTCACGCTTCCTGTCACGTGGATCAAGGGATCTGTGGCTTTCCCTCGAGGCTTTCCCTCGAGGCTTTCACACGAGTCTTTCCCACAGGGATGTGCCACGTGCCACCTTGGTGTGAGTCGATCCTCGGCGTGAAAGTCGAGCCGGTGACGGGAAAAGAGGTTCCTCTGGAACGGACTGAGACATCTGGGGGACTCTTGGAATGGTGGCACGACCCTGGAGTTCCTCTCACAATTCGTGTTGAGAGGGTCTTCTCTTGAGATGCGACGGGAACGCCGGGAACTCTTTCCCGAAGAACCAGGGAAAGGATCCCTCATCTCGAGCTACGAGGCGGAAACGGGGCTCCTCTGGATGTGGGCGGGCCCCTCGTGTTTCCTCTCGAGTGGAGACGGGTATGTCGAGGAACTTCTTGATTTGCACCAAGGGTGTGAAGGACCCTTTCGAAGTTCCAGAGGTGAGGTGTCATCAGCCTCGAGACGCCTCATCAGAAATGGGCCTCATCTCGCCTGGAGGGGAGAACCTCCTGGAATTTCTCGAGTTGAGGCAGGACTTCCCGTGTTACGACGGGGACCTCAGGGACCCGCTCTGGTGGCCTCAGTAAAGGCCAGTCCCCATGCGAGTTGCTAGGGGCCAACTCGGGATTCCTCTCCAGTCCATGCCGGGGTCTCAGTCCTTGTGTGGAGTAGGGGACGGAACCTGAGGATTCCTCTCCAGTGTTGCCATGGATCTTGGGGTGCTTCTGAGTCTCCCCAGGGGAGTCAGGCCTCGTCTAGAGTGGGGGCATGCACGTGCGCTTTCCTCCCGAGCTGCAGCAGTAGTGTCACGCTTCCTGTCACGTCGATCAAGGGATATTTGGCTTTCCCTCGAGGCTGTCCCTCGAGACTTTCCCACGAGGCTTTCCCACAGGGCTGTGCCACGTGCCACCTTGGTCTGAGTCGATCCTCGGCGTGAAAGACGAGCCGGTGTAGGGAAAAGAGGTTCCTCTGGTATGGACTGAGACATCCGGGGGACTCTTGGAATGGTGGCACGACCCTGGAGTTCCTCTCGCCGTTCCTGTTGAGAGGGCCTCCTCTTGAGATGCGACGGGAACGCCGGGAACTCTTTCCCGACGAAGCAGGGAAAGGATCCCTCATCTCGAGCTACGAGGCGGAAACGGGGCTCCTCTGGATATGGTTGGGACCCTCGTGTTTCCTCTCGAGTGGAGACGGGTATGTCGGGGAACTTCTTGATTTGCACCAAGGGTGTGAAGGACCGTTTCGAAGTTCCAGAGGTGAGGTGTGATCAGCCTCGAGACGCCTCAGCGGAAATGGGCCTCATCTCGCCTGGTGGGGAATCTCCTGGATTTTCTCGAGTTGCGGCAGGTCTTCTCGAGTTACGACGGGGACCTCAGGGACCCGCTCTGGTGGCCTCAGGAAAGGCCAGTCCCCATGCCAGTTGCTAGGGGCCATCTCGGGATTCCTCTCCCGTCCATGCCGGGGCCTAAGACCTTGTGTGGAGTCGGGGCCGGAACCTGAGGATTCCTCTCCAGTGTTGCCATGGATCTTGGGGTGCTTCTAAGTCTCCCCAGGGGAGTCAGGCCTCGTCTCGAGTGGGGGCATGCACGTGCGCTTTCTTCCCGAGCTGCAGCAGTAGTGTCACGCTTCCTGTCACTTGGATCAAGGGATCTGTGGCTTTCCCTCGAGGCTGTCCCTTGAGGCTTTCCCACGATTCTTTCCCACAGGGGTGTGCCACGTGCCACCTTGGTGTGAGTCGATCCTCGGCGTGAAAGACGAGGCAATGAAGGGAAAAGAGGTTCCTCTGCAATGGACTGAGACATCTGGGGCACTCTTGGAATCGTGGGACGACCCTGGAGTTCCTCTCGCCGTTCGTGTTGAGAGGGCCTCCTCTTGAGATGCGACGGGAACGCCGGGAACTCTTTCCCGAAGAAGCAGGGAAAGGATCCCTCATCTCGAGCTACGAGGCGGAAACGGGGCTCCTCTGGATGTGGGCGGGGCCCTCGTGTTTCCAATCGAGTGGAGACGGGTATGTCGGGGAACTTCTTGATTTGCACCAAGGGTGTGAAGGAACCTTTCGAAGTTCCAGAGGTGAGGTGTGATCAGCCTCGAGACGCCTCAGCGGAAATGGGCCTCATCTCGCCTGGAGGGGAGAACCTCCTGGATTTTCTCGAGTTGCGGCAGGTCTTCTCGAGTTACGACGGGGACCTCAGGGACCCGCTCTGTTGGCCTCAGGAAAGGCCAGTCCCCATGCGAGATGCTAGGGGACCTCTCGGGATTCCTCTCCCGACCATGCCGGGGCCTCAGTCCTTGTGTGGAGACGGGACGGAACCTGAGGATTCCTCTCCAGTGTTGCCATGGATCTTGGGGTGCTTTTGAGTCTCCCCAGGGGAGTCAGGCCTCGTCTAGAGTGCGGGCATGCACGTGCGCTTTCCTCCCGAGCTGCACCAGTAGTGTCACGCTTCCTGTCACGTGGATCAAGGGATAATTGTCTTTCCCTCGAGGCTATCCCTCGAGGCTTTCCCACGAGGCTTTCCCACAGGGCTGTGTCACGTGCCACCTTGGTGTGGGTGGATCCTCGGCGTGAAAGACGAGCCGGTGAAGGGAAAAGAGGATCCTCTGGTATGGACTGAGACATCCGGGGGACTCTTGGAATGGTGGCACGACCCTGGAGTTCCTCTCGCCGTTCTTGTTGAGAGGGCCTCCTCTTGAGATGCGACGGGAACGCCGGGAACTCTTTCCTGAAGAAGCAGGGAAAGGATCCCTCATCTCGAGCTACGAGGCGGAAACTGGGCTCCTATGGATGTGGGCGGGACCCTCGTGTTTCCTCTCGAGTGGAGACGGGTATGTCGGGGTACTTCTTGATTTGCACCAAGGGTGTGAAGGACCCTTTCGAAGTTCCAGAGGTGAGGTGTGATCAGCCTCGAGACGCCTCAGAAGAAATGGGCCTCATCTCGCCTGGACGGCAGAACCTCCTGGATTTTCTCGAGTTTCGGCAGGTCTTCTCGAGTTACAACGGGGACCTCAGGGACCCGCTCTGGTGGCCTCAGGAAAGCCCAGTCCCCATGCGAGTTGCTAGGGGACCTCTCGGGATTCCTCTCCCCGACCATCTCGGGGCCTCAGTCCTTGTGTGGCGTCGGGACGGAACTTGAGGATTCCTCTCCAGTGTTTCCATGGATCTTGGGGTGCTTTTGAGTCTCCCCAGGGGAGTCAGGCCTCGTCTAGAGTGCGGGCATGCACGTGCGCTTTCCTCCCGAGCTGCACCAGTAGTGTCACGCTTCCTGTCACGTGGATCAAGGGATAATTGTCTTTCCCTCGAGGCTATCCCTCGAGGCTTTCCCACGAGGCTTTCCCACAGGGCTGTGTCACGTGCCACCTTGGTGTGGGTGGATCCTCGGCGTGAAAGACGAGCCGGTGAAGGGAAAAGAGGATCCTCTGGTATGGACTGAGACATCCGGGGGACTCTTGGAATGGTGGCACGACCCTGGAGTTCCTCTCGCCGTTCTTGTTGAGAGGGCCTCCTCTTGAGATGCGACGGGAACGCCGGGAACTCTTTCCTGAAGAAGCAGGGAAAGGATCCCTCATCTCGAGCTACGAGGCGGAAACTGGGCTCCTATGGATGTGGGCGGGACCCTCGTGTTTCCTCTCGAGTGGAGACGGGTATGTCGGGGTACTTCTTGATTTGCACCAAGGGTGTGAAGGACCCTTTCGAAGTTCCAGAGGTGAGGTGTGATCAGCCTCGAGACGCCTCAGAAGAAATGGGCCTCATCTCGCCTGGACGGCAGAACCTCCTGGATTTTCTCGAGTTTCGGCAGGTCTTCTCGAGTTACAACGGGGACCTCAGGGACCCGCTCTGGTGGCCTCAGGAAAGCCCAGTCCCCATGCGAGTTGCTAGGGGACCTCTCGGGATTCCTCTCCCCGACCATCTCGGGGCCTCAGTCCTTGTGTGGCGTCGGGACGGAACTTGAGGATTCCTCTCCAGTGTTTCCATGGATCTTGGGGTGCTTCTGAGTCTCCCCAGGGGAGTCAGGCCTCGTCTCGAGTGGGGGCATGCACGTGCGCTTTCCTCCCGAGCTGCAGCAGTAGTGTCACGCTTCCTGTCACGTGGATCAAGGGATCTGTGGCTTTCCCTCCAGGCTGTCCCTCGAGGCTTTCCCACGAGGCTTTCCCACAGGGCTGTGCCACGTGCCACCTTGGTGTGAGTCGATCCTCGGCCTGAAAGACGAGCCGGTGTAGGGAAAAGAGGTTCCTCTGGTATGGACTGAGACATCCGGGGGACTCTTGGAATGGTGGGACGACCCTGGAGTTCCTCTCGCCATTCCTGTTGAGAGGGCCTCCTTTTGAGATGCGACGGGAACGCCGGGAACTCTTTCCCGACGAAGCGGGGATAGGATCCCTCATCTCGAGCTACGAGGCGGAAACGGGGCTCCTCTGGATGTGGGCGGGACCCTCGTGTTTCCTCTCGAGTGGAGACGGGTATGTCGGGGAACTTCTTGATTTGCACCAAGGGTGTGAAGGACCCTTTCGAAGTTCCAGAGGTGAGGTGTGATCAGCCTCGAGACGCCTCAGCGAAAATGGGCCTCATCTCGCCTGGTGGGGGAACCTCCTGGATTTTCTCGAGTTGCGGCAGGTCTTCTCGAGTTACGACGGGGACCTCAGGGACCCGCTCTGGTGGCCTCAGGAAGGGGAGTCTCCATGCGAGTTGCTAGGGACTATCTCGGGATTCCTCTCCCGTCCATGCCGGGGACTAAGACCTTGTGTGGAGTCGGGGCCGGGACCTCAGGATTCCTCTCCAGTGTTGCCATGGATCTTGGGGTGCTTCTGAGTCTCCCCAGGGGAGTCAGGGCTCGTCTCGAGTGGGGGCATGCACGTGCGCTTTCCTCCCGAGCTGCAGCAGTAGTGTCACGCTTCCTGTCACGTGGATCAAGGGATCTTTGGTTTCCCTCGAGGCTTTCGCTCGAGGCTATCCCACGAGGGTTTCCCACAGGGCTGTGCAACGTGCCACCTTCGTGTGAGTAGATCCTCGGCGTGAAAGACGAGCCGGTGAAGGGTTAAGAGGTTCCTCTGGAATGGACTGAGACATCTGGGGGACTCTTGAAATGGTGGCACGACCCTGGAGTGCCAATCGCCGTTCTTGTTGAGATGGCCTCCTCTTGTGTTGCGACGGGAACGCCGGGAACACTTTCCCGACGAAGCAGGGAAAGGATCCCTCATCTCGAGCTACGAGGCAGAAACGGGGCTCCTCTGGATGTGGGCGGGACCCTCGTGTTTCCTCTCGAGTGGAGACGGGTATGTCGGGGAAATTCTTGATTTGCACCAAGGGTGTGAAGGACCGTTTCGAAGTTCCAGAGGTGAGGTGTGATCAGCCTCGAGACGCCTCAGCGGAAATGGGCCTCATCTCGTCAGAAGGGGAGAACATCCTGGATTTTCTCGAGTTGCGGCAGGTCTTCTCGAGTTACGACGGGGACCTCAGGGACCCGCTCTGGTGGCCTCAGGAAAGGCCAGTCCCCATGCGAGTTGCTAGGGGACCTCTCGGGATTCCTCTCCCGTCCATGCCGGGGCCTCATTCTTGTGTGGAGCCGGAGCCGGAACCTGAGGATTCCTCTCCAGTGTTGCCATGGATCTTGGGGTGCTTCTGAGTCTCCGCAGGGGAGTCAGGCCTCGTCTCGAGTGGGGGCATGCACGTGCGTTTCCTCCGGAGCTGCAGCAGTAGTGTCACGCTTCCTGTCACGTGGATCAAGGGATCTGTGGCTTTCCCTCGAATCTTTCCCTCGAGGTTTTCCCACGAGGCTTTCCCACAGGGCTGTGCCACGTGCCACCTTGGTGTGAGACGTTCCTCGGCGTGAAAGGCGAGCCGGTGAAGGGAAAAGAGGTTCCTCTGGAATGGACTGAGACATCTGGGGGTTTCTTGGATTGGTGGCACGACCCTGGAGTTCCTCTCGCCTTTCCTGTTGAGAGGGCCTCCTCTTTAGATGCAACGGGACCGTCGGGAACTCTTGCCCGAACAAGCAGGGAAATGATCCCTCATCTCGAGCTACGAGGCGGAAACGGTGCTCCTCTGGATGGGGGCGGGACCCTCGTGTTTCCTCTCGAGTGGAGACGGTTGTGTCGGGGAACTTCATTTGCACCAAGGGTGTCAAGGACCCTTTCTAAGTTCCACAGGTGAGGTGTGATCAGCCTCGAGACGCCTCAGCGGAATTGGGTGTCATCTCGCCTTGAAAGGAGAACCTCCTGGATTTTCTCGAGTTGCGGCAGGTCTTCTCGAGTTACGACGGGGACCTCAGGGACCCCCGCTCTGGTGGCCTCAGGAAAGGCCAGTCCCCGTGCGAGTTGCTAGGGGCCATCTCGGGATTCCTCTCCCGACCATGCCGGGGCCTCAGTCCTTGTGTGGCGTCGGGACGGAACCTGAGGATTCCTCTCCAGTGTTGCCATGGATTTTGGGGTGCTTCTGAGTCTCCCCAGGGGAGTCAGGCCTCGTCTCGAGTGGGGGCATGCACGTGCGCTTTCCTCCCGAGCTGCAGCAGTAGTGTCACGCTTCCTGTCACGTGGATCAAGGGATCTGTGGCTTTCCCTCGAGGCTATCCCTCGAGGCTTTCCCACGAGGCTTTCCCACAGGGCTGTGCCACGTGCCACCTTGGTGTGAGTCGATCCTCGGCGTGAAAGACGAGCCGGTGTAGGGAAAAGAGGTTCCTCTGGTATGGACTGAGACATACGGGGGACTCTTGGAATGGTGGGACGACCCTGGAGTTCCTCTCGCCGTTCCTGTTGAGAGGGCCTCCTTTTGAGATGCGACGGGAACGCCGGGAACTCTTTCCCGACGAAGCGGGGATAGGATCCCTCACCTCGAGCTACGAGTCGGAAACGGGGCTCCTCTGGATGTGGGCGGGACCATCGTGTTTCCTCTCGAGTGGAGACGGGTATGTCGGGGAACTTCTTGATTTGCACCAAGGGTGTGAAGGACCCTTTCGAAGTTCCAGAGGTGAGGTGTGATCAGCCTCGAGACGCCTCAGCGAAAATGGGCCTCATCTCGCCGGGTGGGGGAACCTCCTGGATTTTCTCGAGTTGCGGCAGGTCTTCTCGAGTTACGACGGGGACCTCAGGGACCCGCTCTGGTGGCCTCAGGAAGGGGAGTCGCCATGCGAGTTGCTAGGGACTATCTCGGGATGCCTCTCCCCTCCATGCCGGGGCCTAAGCCCTTGTGTGGAGTCGGGGCCGGAACCTGAGGATTCCTCTCCAGTGTTGCCATGGATCTTGGGGTGCTTCTGAGTCTCCCCAGGGGAGTCAGGCCTCGTCTCGAGTGGGGGCATGCACGTGCGCTTTCTTCCCGAGCTGCAGCAGTAGTGTCACGCTTCCTGTCACGTGGATCAAGGGATCTGTGTCTTTCCCTCGAGGCTTTCGCTCGAGGCTTTCCCACGAGGATTTCCCCCAGGGCTGTGCCACGTGCCACCTTGGTGTGAGTCGATCCTCGGCGTGAAAGACGAGCCGGTGAAGGGAAAAGAGGTTCCTCTGGAATGGACTGAGACATCTGGGGGACTCTTGGAATGGTGGCACGACCCTGGAGTTCCTCTCGCCGTTCCTGTTGAGAGGGCCTCCTTTTGAGATGCGCAGGGGAGGCCGGCAACTCTTTCCCAACGAAGCAGGGAGAGGAAACCTCATCTCGAGCTATGAAGCGGAAACGGGACTCCTCTGGATGTGGGCGGGTCCCTCGTGTTTCCCCTCGAGTGGAGACGGGTATGTCGGGGAACTTCTTGATTTCCACCAAGGGTGTGAAGGACCCTTTCGAAGTTCCAGAGGTGAGGTGTGATCAGCCTCGAGACGCCTCAGCGGAAATGGGCCTCATCTCGCCTGGAGGGGAGAACCTCCTGCATTTTCTCGAGTTGCGGCAGGTCTTCTCGAGTTACGACGGGGACCTCAGGGACCCGCTCTGGTGGCCTCATGAAAGGCAAGTCCCCATGCGAGTTGCTAGGGGACATCTCGGGATTCGTCTCCCGTCCATGCCGGGGCCTAAGACCTTGTGTGGAGTCGGGGACGGAACCTGAGGTTTACTCTCCCGTGTTGTCATGGATCTTGGGGTGCTATTGAGTCTCCCCAGGGGAGTCAGGCCTCGTCTCGAGTGGGGGCATGCACGTGCGCTTTCCTCCCGTGCTGCAGCAGTAGTGTCACGCTTCCTGTCACGTGGATCAAGGGATCTGTGGCTTTCCCTCGAGGCTGTCCCTTGAGGCTTTCCCACGAGGCTTTCCCACAGGGCTGTGCCACGTGCCACCTTGGTGTGAGTCGATCCTCCGCGTGAAAGACGAGCCGGTGAAGGGAAAAGAGGTTCCTCTGGAATGGACTGAGACATCTGGGGCACTCTTGAAATCGTGGCACGAACCTGGAGTTCCTCTCGCCGTTCCTGTTGAGAGGGCCTCCGCTTGAGATGCGACGGGAACGCTGGGAACTCTTTCCCGAAGAAGCAGGGAAAGGATCCCTCATCTCGAGCTATGAGGCGGAAACGGGGCTCCTCTGGATGTGGGCGGGACCCTCGTGATTCCTCTCGAGTGGAGACGGGTATGTCGGGGAACTTCTTGATTTGCACCAAGGGTGTGAAGGACCCTTTCGAAGTTCCAGAGGTGAGGTGTGATCAGCCTCGAGACCCCTCAGCAGAAATGGGCCTCATCTCGCCTGAACGGCAGAACCTCCTGGATTTTCTCGAGTTTCGGCAGGTCTTCTCGAGTTACAACGGGGACCTCAGGGACCCGCTCTGGTGGCCTCAGGAAAGGCCAGTCCCCATGCGAGTTGCTAGGGGACCTCTCGGGATTCCTCTCCCGACCATCCCGGGGCCTCAGTCCTTGTGTGGCGTCGGGACAGAACTTGAGGATTCCTCTCCAGTGTTTCCATGGATCTTGGGGTGCTTCTGAGTCTCCCCAGGGGAGTCAGGCCTCGTCTCGAGTGGGGGCATACACGTGCGCTTTCCTCCCGAGCTGCAGCAGTAGTGTCACGCTTCCTGTCACGTGGATCAAGGGATCTGTGGCTTTCCCTCGAGGCTATCCCTCGAGGCTTTCCCACGAGGCTTTCCCACAGGGCTGTGCCACGTGCCACCTTGGTGTGAGTCGATCCTCGGCGTGAAATACGAGCCGGTGAAGGGAAAAGAGGTTCCTCTGGTATGGACTGAGACATCCCGGGGACTCTTGGAATGGTGGCAAGACCCTGGAGTTCCTCTCGCCGTTCCTGTTGAGAGGGCCTCCTCTTGAGATGCGAGGGGAACGACGGAAACTCTTTCCCGACGAATCAGGGATAGGATCCCTTATCTCGAGCTACGAGGCGGAAACGGGGCTCCTATGGATGTGGGCGGGACCCTCGTGTTTCCTCTCGAGTGGAGACGGGTATGTCGGGGAACTTCTTGATTTGCACCAAGGGTGTGAAGGAACCTTTCGAAGTTCAAGAGGTGAGGTGTCATCAGCCTCGAGACGCCTCATCAGAAATGGGCCTCATCTCGCCTGGAGGGGAGAACCTCCTGGATTTTCTCGAGTTGAGGAGGACTTCCCGTGTTATGACGGGGACCTCAGGGACCCGCTCTGGTGGCCTCAGGAAAGGCCAGTCCCCATGCGAGTTGCTAGGGGCCAACTCGGGATTCCTCTCCAGTCCATGCCGGGGTCTCAGTCCTTGTGTGGAGTCGGGGACGGAACCTGAGGATTCCTCTCCAGTGTTGCCATGGATCTTGGGGTGCTTCTACGTCTCCCCAGGGGAGTCAGGCCTCGTCTCGAGTGGGGGCATGCACGTGCGCTTTCCTCCCGAGCTGCAGCAGTAGTGTCACGCTTACTGTCACTTGGATCAAGGGATCTGTGGCTTTCCCTCGAGGCTGCCCCTTGAGGCTTTCCCACGATTCTTTCCCACAGGGCTGTGCCACGTGCCACCTTGGTGTGAGTCGATCCTCGGCGTGAAAGACGAGCCAATGAAGGGAAAAGAGGTTCCTCTGGAATGGACTGAGATATCTGGGGCACTCTTGGAATGGTGGCAGGACCCTGGAGTTCCTCTCGCCGTTCGTGTTGAGAGGGCCTCCTCTTGAGATGCGACGGGAACGCCGGGAACTCTTTCCCGAAGAAGCAGGGAAAGGATCCCTCATCTCGAGCTACGAGGCGGAAACGGGGCTCCTCTGGATGTGGGCGGGACCCTCGTGTTTCCTCTCGAGTGGAGACGGGTATGTCGGGGAACTTCTTGATTTGCACCAAGGGTGTGAAGGACCCTTTCCAAGTTCCAGAGGTGAGGTGTGATCAGCCTCGAGACGCCTCAGCGGAAATGGGCCTCATCTCGCCTGGAGGGGAGAACCTCCTGCATTTTCTCGAGTTGCGGCAGGTCTTCTCGAGTTACGACGGGGCCCTCAGGGACCCGCTCTGTTGGCCTCAGGAAAGGCCAGTCCCCATGCGAGATGCTAGGGGACATCTCGGGATTCCTCTCCCGACCATGCCGGGGCCTCAGTCCTTGTGTGGCGTCGGGACGGAACCTGAGGATTCCTCTCCAGTGTTGCCATGGATTTTGGGGTGCTTCTGAGTCTCCCCAGGGGAGTCAGGCCTCGTCTCGAGTGGGGGCATGCACGTGCGCTTTCCTCCCGAGCTGCACCAGTAGTGTCACGCTTCCTGTCACGTGGATCAAGGGATAATTGGCTTTCCCTCGAGGCTGTCCCTCGAGGCTTTCCCACGAGGCTTTCCCACAGGGCTGTGCCACGTGCCACCTTGGTGTGAGTGGATCCTCGGCGTGAAAGACGAGCCGGTGAAGGGAAAAGAGGTTCCTCTGGTATGGACTGAGACATCCGGGGGACTCTTGGAATGGTGGCACGACCCTGGAGTTCCTCTCGCCGTTCTTGTTGAGAGGGCCACCTCTTGAGATGCGACGGGAACGACGGGAATTCTTTCCCGAAGAAGCAGGGATAGGATCCCTCATCTCGAGCTACGAGGCGGAAACGGGGCTCCTCTGGATGTGGGCGGGACCCTCGTGTTTCCTCTCGAGTGGAGACGGGTATGTCGGGGAACTTCTTGATTTGCACCAAGGGTGTGAAGGACCCTTTCGAAGTTCCAGAGGTGAGGTGTGATCAGCCTCGAGACGCCTCATCAGAAATGGGCGTCATCTCGCCTGGAGGGGAGAACCTCCTGGATTTTCTTGAGTTGCGGCAGGTCTTCCCGAGTTACGACGGGGACCTCAGGGACCCGCTTTGGTGGCCTCAGGAAAGGCCAGTCCCCATGCAAGATGCTAGGGGACCTCTCGGGATTCCTCTCCCGACCATGCCGGGGCCTCAGTCCTTGTGTGGAGTCGGGGCCGGAACCTGAGGATTCCTCTCCAGTGTTGCCATGGATCTTGGGGTGCTTCAGAGTCTCCCCAGGGGAGTCAGGCCTCGTCTCGAGTGGGGGCATGCACGTGCGCTTTCCTCCCGAGCTGCAGCAGTAGTGTCACGCTTCCTGTCACGTGGATCAAGGGATCTGTGGCTTTCCCTCGAGGCTGTCCCTTGAGGCTTTTCCACGAGGCTTTCCCACAGGGCTGTGCCACGTGCCACCTTGGTGTGAGTCGATCCTCGGCGTGAAAGACGAGCCGGTGAAGGGAAAAGAGGTTCCTCTGGAATGGACTGAGACATCTGGGGCACTCTTGAAATCGTGGAACGAACCTGGAGTTCCTCTCGCCGTTCCTGTTGAGAGGGCCTCCGCTTGAGATGCGACGGGAACGCTGGGAACTCTTTCCCGAAGAAGCAGGGAAAGGATCCCTCATCTCGAGCTATGAGGCGGAAACGGGGCTCCTCTGGATGTGGGCGGGACCCTCGTGATTCCTCTCGAGTGGAGACGGGTATGTCGGGGAACTTCTTGATTTGCACCAAGGGTGTGAAGAACCCTTTCGAAGTTCCAGAGGTGAGGTGTGATCAGCCTCGAGACCCCTCAGCAGAAATGGGCCTCATCTCGCCTGAACGGCAGAACCTCCTGGATTTTCTCGAGTTGCGGCAGGTCTTCTCGAGTTACGACGGGGACCTCAGGGACCCGCTCTGGTGGCCTCAGGAAAGGCCAGTCCCCATGCGAGTTGATAGGGGACCACTCGGAATTCCTCTCCCGTCCATGTCAGGGCCTCAGTCCTTGTGTGGAGTCGGGGCCGGAACCTGAGGATTCCTCTCCAGTGTTGCCATGGATCTTGGGGTGCTTTTGAGTCTCCCCAGGGGAGTCAGGCCTCATCTCGAGTGGGGGCATGCACGTGCGCTTTCCTCCCGAGCTGCAGCAGTAGTGTCACGCTTCCTGTCACGTGGATCAAGGGATATTTGGCTTTCCCTCGAGGCTGTCCCTCGATGCTTTCCCACGAGGCTTTCCCACAGGGCTGTGCCACGTGCCACCTTGGTGTGAGTCGATCCTCGGTGTGAAAGACGAGCCGGTGTAGGGAAAAGAGGTTCCTCTGGTATGGACTGAGACATCCGGGGGACTCTTGGAATGGTGGCACGACCCTGGAGTTCCTCTCGCCGTTCCTGTTGAGAGGGCCTACTCTTGAGATGCGACGGGAACGCCGGGAACTCTTTCCCGACGAAGCAGGGAAAGGATCCCTCATCTCGAGCTACGAGGCGGAATCGGGGCTCCTCTGGATGTGGGCGGGACCCTCGTGTTTCCTCTCGAGTGGAGACGGGTATGTCGGGGAACTTCTTGATTTGCACCAAGGGTGTGAAGTTCCGTTTCGAAGTTCCAGAGGTGAGGTGTGATCAGCCTCGAGACGCCTCAGCGGAAATGGGCCTCATCTCGCCTGGAGGGGAGAACCTCCTGTATTTTCTCGAGTTGCGGCAGGTCTTCTCGAGTTACGACGGGGACCTCAGGGACCCGCTCTGGTGGCCTCAGGAAAGGCCAGTCCCCATGCGAGTTGCTAGGGGACTTCTCGTGATTCCTCTCGCGACCATGCCTGGGCCTCAGTCCTTGTGTGGCGTCGGGACGGAACTTGAGGATACCTCTCCAGTGTTGCCATGGATCTTGGGGGGCTTCAGAGTCTCCCCAGGGGAGTCAGGCCTCGTCTCGAGTGGGGGCATGCACGTGCGCTTTCCTCCCGAGGTGCAGCAGTAGTGTCACGCTTCCTGTCACTTGGATCAAGGGATCTGTGGCTGTCCCTCGAGGCTGTCCCTCGAGGCTTTCCCACGAGGCTTTCCCACAGGGCTGTGCCACGTGCCACCTTGGTGTGAGTCGATCCTCGGCGTGAAAGACGAGCCGGTGAAGGGAAAAGAGGATCCTCTGGAATGGACTGAGACATCTGGGGGACTCTTGGAATGTTGGCACGACCCTGGAGTTCCTCTTGCTGTTCCTGTTGAGAGGGTCTCCTCTTGAGATGCGACGGGAACGCCGGGAACTCTTTCCCGAGGAAGCAGTGATAGGATCCCTCATCTCGAGCTACGAGGAAGAAACGGGGCTCCTCTGGATGTGGGTGGGACCCTCGTGTTTCTTCTCGAGTGGAGACGGGTATGTTGGGGAACTTCTTGATTTGCACCAAGGGTGTGAAGGACCCTTTCGAAGTTCCAGAGGTGAGGTGTGATCAGCCTCGAGACGCCTCAGCGGAAATGGGCCTCATCTCGCCTGGAGGGGAGAACCTCCTGGATTATCTCGAGTTGCGGCAGGTCTTCCCGAGTTACGACGGGGACCTCAGAGACCCGCTCTGGTGGCCTCAGGAAAGGCCAGTCCCCGTGCGAGTTGCTAGGGGCCATCTCGGGATTCCTCTCCAGTCAATGCCGGGGCCTAAGACCTTGTGTGGAGTCGGGGCCGGAATCTGAGGATTCCTCTCCAGTGTTGCCATGGATCTTGGGGTGCTTCTGAGTCTCCCCAGGGGAGTCAGGCCTCGTCTCGAGTGGGGGCATGAACGTGCGCTTTCCTCCCGAGCTGCAGCAGTAGGGTCACGCTACCTGTCACGTGGATCAAGGGATATTTGGCTTTCCCTCGAGGCTGTCCCTTGATGCTTTCCCACGAGGCTTTCCCACAGGGCTGTGCCACGTGCCACCTTGGTGTGAGTCGATCCTCGGCGTGAAAGACCAGCCGGTGTAGGGAAAAGAGGTTCCTCTGGTATGGACTGAGACATCCGGGGGACTCTTGGAATGGTGGCACGACCCTGGAGTTCCTCTCGCCGTTCCTGTTGAGAGGGCCTCCTCTTGAGATGCGACGGGAACGACGGGAATTCTTTCCCGACGAAGAAGGGATAGGATCCCTCATCTCGAGCTACGAGGCGGAAACGGGGCTCCTCTGGATGTGGGCGGGACCCTCGTGTTTCCTCTCGAGTGGAGACAGGTATGTCAGGGAACTTCTTGATTTGCACCAAGGGTGTGAAGGACCCTTTCGAAGTTCCAGAGGTGAGGTGTGATCAGCCTCGAGACGCCTCATCAGAAATGGGCCTCATCTCGCCTGGAGGGGAGAACCTCCTGGATTTCCTCGAGTTGCGGCAGGTCTTCCCGAGTTACGACGGGGACCTCAGGGACCCGCTCTGGTGGCCTCAGGAAAGGCCAGTCCCCATGTGAGTTGCTAGGGGCCATCTCGGGATTCCTCTCCAGTCCATGCCGGGGCCTAGACCTTGTGTGGAGTCGGGACGGAACCTGAGGATTCCTCTCCAGTGTTGCCATGGATCTTGGGGTGCTTCTGAGTCTCCCCAGGGGAGTCAGGCCTCGTCTCGAGTGGGGGCATGCACGTGCGCTTTCCTCCCGAGCTGCAGCAGTAGGGTCACGCTTCCTGTCACGTGGATCATGGGATCTGTGGCTTTCCCTCGAGGCTGTCCCTCGAGGCTTTCCCATGAGGCTTTCCCACAGGGCTGTGCCACGTGCCACCTTGGTGTGAGTCGATCCTCGGCGTGAAAGACGAGCCGGTGAAGGGAAAAGAGGTTCCTCTGGAATGGACTTGACATCTGGGGGACTCTTGGAATGGTGGCAGGACCCTGGAGTTCCTCTCGCCGTTCCTGTTGAGAGGTCCTCCTCTTGAGATGCGACGGGAACGCCGGGAACTCTTTCCCGACGAAGCAGGGAAAGGATCCCTCATCTCGAGCTACGAGGCGGAAACGGGGCTCCTCTGGATGTGGGCGGGACCGTCGTGATTCCTCTCGAGTGGAGACGGGAATGTCGGAGAACTTCTTGATTTGCACCAAGGGTGTGAAGGACCCTTTCAAAGTTACAGAGGTGAGGTGTGATCAGCCTGGAGATGCCTCATCAGAAATGGGCCTCATCTCGCCTGGAAGGGAGAACCTCCTGGATTTTCTCGAGTTGCAGCAGGTCTTCTTGAGTTACGACGGGGAACTCAGGGACCCGCTCTGTTGGCCTCAGGAAAGGCCAGTCCCCATGAGAGATGCTAGGGGACCTCTCGGGATTCCTCTCCCGACCATGCCGGGGCCTCAGTCCTTGTGTGGAGTCGGGACGTAACCTGAGGATTCCTCTCCAGTGTTGCCATGGATCTTGGGGTGCTTTTGAGACTCTCCAGGGGAATCAGGCCTCGTCTCGAGTGGGGGCATACACGTGCGCTTTCCTCCCAAGCTGCAGCAGTAGTGTCACGCTTCCTGTCACGTGGATCAAGGGATATTTGGCTTTCCCTCGAGGCTGTCCCTTGATGCTTTCCCAGGAGGCTTTCCCACAGGGCTGTGCCACGTGCCACCTTGGTGTGAGTCGATTCTCGGCGTGAAAGACGAGCCGGTGAAGGGAAAAGAGGTTCCTCTGGAATGGCCTGAGACATCTGGGGCACTCTTGGAATGGTGGCACGACCCTGGAGTTCCTCTCGCCGTTCCTGTTGAGAGGGCCTCCTCTTGAGATGCGACGGGAACGCTGGGAACTCTTTCCCGACGAAGCAGGGATAGGATCCCTCATCTCGAGCTACGAGGCGGAAACGGAGCTCCTCAGGATGTGGGCGGGACCCTCGTGTTTCCTCTCGAGTCTAGACGGGTATGTCGGGGAACTTCTTGATTTGCACCAAGGGTGTGAAAGACGCTTTCGAAGTTCCAGAGGTGAGGTGTGAGCAGCCTGGAGACGCCTCAGGGGAAATGGGCCGCATCTCGCCTGGAGGGGAGAACCTCCTGGATTTTCTCGAGTTGCGGCAAGTCTTCTCGATTTACGACGGGGACCTCAGGGTCCCGCCCTGTTGGCCTCAGGAAAGGCCAGTCCCCATGCGAGATGCTAGGGGACCTCTCGGGATTCCTCTCCCGACCATGCCGGGGCCTCAGTCCTTGTGTGGAGTCGGGACGGAACCTGAGGATTCCTCTCCAGTGTTGCCATGGATCTTGGGGTGCTGCTGAGTCTCCCCAGGGGAGTCAGGCCTCGTCTCGAGTGGGGGCATGCACGTGCGCTTTCCTCCCGAGCTGCAGCAGTAGTGTCACGCTTCCTGTCACGTGGATCAAGGGATATTTGTCTTTCCCTCGAGGCTGTCCCTCGAGGCTTTCCCACGAGGCTTTCCCACAGGGCTGTGCCACGTGCCACCTTGGTGTGAGTCGATCCTCGGCGTAAAAGACGAGCCGGTGTAGGGAAAAGAGGTTCCTCTGGTATGGACTGAGACATCCGGGGGACTCTTGGAATGGTGGCACGACCCTGGAGTTCCTCTCGCCGTTCCTGTTGAGAGGGCCTCCTCTTGAGATGCGACGGGAACGACGGGAATTCTTTCCCGAAGAAGAAGGGATAGGATCCCTCATCTCGAGCTACGAGGCGGAAACGGGGCTCCTCTGGATGTGGGCGGGACCCTCGTGTTTCCTCTCGAGTGGAGACAGGTATGTCAGGGAACTTCTTGATTTGCACCAAGGGTGTGAAGGACCCTTTCGAAGTTCCAGAGGTGAGGTGTGATCAGCCTCGAGACGCCTCATCAGAAATGGGCCTCATCTCGCCTGGAGGGGAGAACCTCCTGGATTTCCTCGAGTTGCGGCAGGTCTTCCCGAGTTACGACGGGGACCTCAGGGACCCGCTCTGGTGGCCTCAGGAAAGGCCAGTCCCCATGTGAGTTGCTAGGGGTCATCTCGGGATTCCTCTCCAGTCCATGCCGGGGCCTAAGACCTTGTGTGGAGTCGGGGCCGGGACCTGAGGATTCCTCTCCAGTGTTGCCATGGATCTTGGGGTGCTTCTGAGTCTCCCCAGGGGAGTCAGGCCTCGTCTCGAGTGGGGGCATGCACGTTCGCTTTCCTCCCGAGCTGCAGCAGTAGGGTCACGCTTCCTGTCACGTGGATCAAGGGATCTGTGGCTTTCCCTAGAGGCTGTCCCTCGAGGCTTTCCCACGAGACTTTCCCACAGGGCTGTGCCACGTGCCACCTTGGTGTGAGTCGATCCTCGGCGTGAAAGACGAGCCGGTGTAGGGAAAAGAGGTTCCTCTGGTATGGACTGAGACATCCGGGGGACTCTTGGAATGGTGGCACGACCCTGGAGTTCCTCTCGCCTTTCCTGTTGAGAGGGCCTCCTCTTGAGATGCGACGGGAACGACGGGAATTCTTTCCCGACGAAGAAGGGATAGGATCCCTCATCTCGAGCTACGAGGCGGAATCGGGTCTCCTTTGGATGTGGGCGGGACCCTCGTGAATCCTCTCGAGTGGAGACGGGAATGTCGGGGAACTTCTTGATTTGCACCAAGAGTGTGAAGGGCCCTTTCAAAGTTACAGAGGTGAGGTGTGATCAGCCTCGAGATGCCTCATCAGAAATGGGCCTTATCTCGCCTGGAGGGGAGAACCTCCTGCATTTTCTCGAGTTGCGGCAGGTCTTCCCGAATTACGACGGGGCCTCAGGGACCCGCTCTGGAGGCCTCAGGAAAGGCCAGTCCCCATGCGAGTTGCTAGGGGCCATCTCGAGATTCCTCTCCCGTCCATGCCGGGGCCTAAGACCTTGTGTGGAGTCGGGGCCGGAACCTGAGGATTCCTCTCCAGTGTTTCCATGGATCTTGGGGTGCTTCTGAGTCTCCCCAGGCGAGTCAGGCCTCGTCTCGAGTGGGGGCATGCACGTGCGCTTTCCTCCCGAACTTCAGCAGTAGTTTCACGCTTCCTGTAACTTGGATCAAGGGATCTGTGGCTTTCTCTCGGGGCTGTCCCTCCAGGCTTTCCCACAATGCTTTCCCACAGGGCTGTGCCACGTGCCACATTGGTGTGAGTCGATCCTCGGCGTGAAAGACGAGCCGGTGAAGGGAAAAGAGGTTCCTCTGGAATGGACTGAGATATCTGGGGCACTCTTGGAATGGTGGCACGACCCTGGAGTTCCTCTCGCCGTTCCTGTTGAGAGGGCCTCCTCTTGAGATGCGACGGGAACCCTGGGAACTCTTTCCCGACGAAGCAGGGATAGGATCCCTCATCTCGAGCTACGAGGCGGAAACGGAGCTCCTCAGGATGTGGGCGGGACCCTCGTGTTTCCTCTCGAGTCTAGACGGGTAGGTCGGGGAACTTCTTGATTTGCACCAAGGGTGTGAAAGACGCTTTCGAAGTTCCAGAGGTGAGGTGTGAGCAGCCTGGAGACGCCTCAGGGGAAATGGGCCGCATCTCGCCTGGAGGGGAGAACCTCCTGGATTTTCTCGAGTTGCGGCAGGTCTTCTCGAGTTACGACGGGGACCTCAGGGACCCGCTCTGTTGGCCTCAGGAAAGGCCAGTCCCCATGCGAGATGCTAGGGGACCTCTCGGGATTCCTCTCCCGACCATGCCGGGGCCTCAGTCCTTGTGTGGAGTCGGGACGGAACCTGAGGATTCCTCTCCAGTGTTGCCATGGATCTTGGGGTGCTTCTGAGTCTCCCCAGGGGAGTCAGGCCTCGTCTCGAGTGGGGGCATGCACGTTCGCTTTCCTCCCGAGCTGCAGCAGTAGGGTCACGCTTCCTGTCACGTGGATCAAGGGATCTGTGGCTTTCCCTAGAGGCTGTCCCTCGAGGCTTTCCCACGAGACTTTCCCACAGGGCTGTGCCACGTGCCACCTTGGTGTGAGTCGATCCTCGGCGTGAAAGACGAGCCGGTGTAGGGAAAAGAGGTTCCTCTGGTATGGACTGAGACATCCGGGGGACTCTTGGAATGGTGGCACGACCCTGGAGTTCCTCTCGCCTTTCCTGTTGAGAGGGCCTCCTCTTGAGATGCGACGGGAACGACGGGAATTCTTTCCCGACGAAGAAGGGATAGGATCCCTCATCTCGAGCTACGAGGCGGAATCGGGTCTCCTTTGGATGTGGGCGGGACCCTCGTGAATCCTCTCGAGTGGAGACGGGAATGTCGGGGAACTTCTTGATTTGCACCAAGAGTGTGAAGGGCCCTTTCAAAGTTACAGAGGTGAGGTGTGATCAGCCTCGAGATGCCTCATCAGAAATGGGCCTTATCTCGCCTGGAGGGGAGAACCTCCTGCATTTTCTCGAGTTGCGGCAGGTCTTCCCGAATTACGACGGGGCCTCAGGGACCCGCTCTGGAGGCCTCAGGAAAGGCCAGTCCCCATGCGAGTTGCTAGGGGCCATCTCGAGATTCCTCTCCCGTCCATGCCGGGGCCTAAGACCTTGTGTGGAGTCGGGGCCGGAACCTGAGGATTCCTCTCCAGTGTTTCCATGGATCTTGGGGTGCTTCTGAGTCTCCCCAGGCGAGTCAGGCCTCGTCTCGAGTGGGGGCATGCACGTGCGCTTTCCTCCCGAACTTCAGCAGTAGTTTCACGCTTCCTGTAACTTGGATCAAGGGATCTGTGGCTTTCTCTCGGGGCTGTCCCTCCAGGCTTTCCCACAATGCTTTCCCACAGGGCTGTGCCACGTGCCACATTGGTGTGAGTCGATCCTCGGCGTGAAAGACGAGCCGGTGAAGGGAAAAGAGGTTCCTCTGGAATGGACTGAGACATCTGGGGCACTCTTGGAATGGTGGCACGACCCTGGAGTTCCTCTCGCCGTTCCTGTTGAGAGGGCCTCCTCTTGAGATGCGACGGGAACCCTGGGAACTCTTTCCCGACGAAGCAGGGATAGGATCCCTCATCTCGAGCTACGAGGCGGAAACGGAGCTCCTCAGGATGTGGGCGGGACCCTCGTGTTTCCTCTCGAGTCTAGACGGGTAGGTCGGGGAACTTCTTGATTTGCACCAAGGGTGTGAAAGACGCTTTCGAAGTTCCAGAGGTGAGGTGTGAGCAGCCTGGAGACGCCTCAGGGGAAATGGGAAATGGGCCTCATCTCGCCTGGAGGGGAGAACCTCCTGGATTTTCTCGAGTTGCGGCAGGTCTTCTCGAGTTACGACGGGGACCTCAGGGACCCGCTCTGGTGGCCTCAGGAAAGGCCAGTCCTCATGCGAGTTGCTAGGGGACCTCTCGGGATTCCTCTCCCGTCCATGCCGGGGCCTCAGTCCTTGTGTGGAGTCGGGGCCGGAACCTGAGGATTCCTCTCCAGTGTTGCCATGGATCTTGGGGTGCTTCTGAGTCTCCCCAGGGGAGTCAGGCCTCGTCTCGAGTGGGGGCATGCACGTGCGCTTTCCTCCCGAGCTGCAGCAGTAGTGTCACGCTTCCTGTCACGTGGATCAAGGGATCTGTGGCTTTCCCTCGAGGCTGTCCCTCGAGGCTTTCCCACGAGGCTTTCCTACAGGGCTGTGCCACGTGCCACCTTGGTGTGAGTCGATCCTCGGCGTGAAAGACGAGCCGGTGAAGGGAAAAGAGGTTCCTCTGGAATGGACTGAGACATCTGGGGGACTCTTGGAATGGTGGCACGACCCTGGAGTTCCTCTCGTCATTCCTGTTGAGAGGGCCTCCTCTTGAGATGCGACGGGAACGCCGGGAACTCTCTCCCGACGAAGCAGGGAAAGGATCCCTCATCTCGAGCTACGAGGCGGAAACGGGGCTCCTCTGGATGTGGGCGGGACCCTCGTGATTCCTCTCGAGTGGAGACGGCTAGGTCGGGGAACTTCTGGATTTGCACCAAGGGTGTGAAGGACCCTTTCGAAGTTCCAGAGGTGAGGTGTGATCAGCCTCGAGACGCCTCAGCGGAAATGGGCCTCATCTCGCCTGGAGGGGAGAACCTCCTGGATTTTCTCCAGTTGCGGCAGGTCTTCTCGAGTTACGACGGGGACCTCAGGGACCCGCTCTGGTGGCCTCAGGAAAGGCCAGTCCCCATGCGAGTTGCTAGGGGACCTCTCGGGATTCCTCTCCCGTCCATGCCGGGGCCTCAGTCCTTGTGTGGAGTCGAGGCCGGAACCTGAGGATTCCTCTCCAGTGTTGCCATGGATCTTGGGGTGCTTCTGAGTCTCCCCAGGGGAGTCAGGCCTCTTCTCGAGTGGGGGCATGCACGTGCGCTTTCCTCCCGAGCTGCAGCAGTAGTGTCACGCTTCCTGTCACGTGGATCAAGGGATCTGTGGCTTTCCCTCGAGGCTGTCCCTCGAGGCTTTCCCACGAGGCTTTCCCACAGGGCTGTGCCACGTGCCACCTTTGTGTGAGTCGATCCTCGGCGTGAAAGACGAGCCGGTGAAGGGAAAAGAGGTTCCTCTGGAATGGACTGAGACATCTGGGGGACTCTTGCAATGGTGGCACGACCCTGGAGTTCCTCTCGCCATTCCTGTTGAGAGGGCCTCCTCTTGAGATGCGACGGGAACGCCGGGAACTCTCTCCCGACGAAGCAGGGAAAGGATCCCTCATCTCGAGCTACGAGGCGGAAACGGGGCTCCTCTGGATGTGGGCGGGACCCTCGTGATTCCTCTCGAGTGGAGACGGCTAGGTCGGGGAACTTCTGGATTTGCACCAAGGGTGTGAAGGACCCTTTCGAAGTTCCAGAGGTGAGGTGTGATCAGCCTCGAGACGCCTCAGCGGAAATGGGCCTCATCTCGCCTGGAGGGGAGAACCTCCTGGATTTTCTCGAGTTGCGGCAGGTCTTCTCGAGTTACGACGGGGACCTCAGGGACCCGCTCTGGTGGCCTCAGGAAAGGCCAGTCCTCATGCGAGTTGCTAGGGGACCTCTCGGGATTCCTCTCCCGTCCATGCCGGGGCCTCAGTCCTTGTGTGGAGTCGGGGCCGGAACCTGAGGATTCCTCTCCAGTGTTGCCATGGATCTTGGGGTGCTTCTGAGTCTCCCCAGGGGAGTCAGGCCTCGTCTCGAGTGGGGGCATGCACGTGCGCTTTCCTCCCGAGCTGCAGCAGTAGTGTCACGCTTCCTGTCACGTGGATCAAGGGATCTGTGGCTTTCCCTCGAGGCTGTCCCTCGAGGCTTTCCCACGAGGCTTTCCTACAGGGCTGTGCCACGTGCCACCTTGGTGTGAGTCGATCCTCGGCGTGAAAGACGAGCCGGTGAAGGGAAAAGAGGTTCCTCTGGAATGGACTGAGACATCTGGGGGACTCTTGGAATGGTGGCACGACCCTGGAGTTCCTCTCGTCATTCCTGTTGAGAGGGCCTCCTCTTGAGATGCGACGGGAACGCCGGGAACTCTCTCCCGACGAAGCAGGGAAAGGATCCCTCATCTCGAGCTACGAGGCGGAAACGGGGCTCCTCTGGATGTGGGCGGGACCCTCGTGATTCCTCTCGAGTGGAGACGGCTAGGTCGGGGAACTTCTGGATTTGCACCAAGGGTGTGAAGGACCCTTTCGAAGTTCCAGAGGTGAGGTGTGATCAGCCTCGAGACGCCTCAGTGGAAATGGGCCTCATCTCGCCTGGAGGGGAGAACCTCCTGGATTTTCTCCAGTTGCGGCAGGTCTTCTCGAGTTACGACGGGGACCTCAGGGACCCACTCTGGTGGCCTCAGGAAAGGCCAGTCCCCATGCGAGTTGCTAGGGGACCTCTCGGGATTCCTCTCCCGTCCATGCCGGGGCCTCAGTCCTTGTGTGGAGTCGGGGCCGGAACCTGAGGATTCCTCTCCAGTGTTGCCATGGATCTTGGGGTGCTTCTGAGTCTCCCCAGGGGAGTCAGGCCTCGTCTCGAGTGGGGGCATGCACGTGCGCTTTCCTCCCGAGCTGCAGCAGTAGTGTCACGCTTCCTGTCACGTGGATCAAGGGATCTGTGGCTTTCCCTCGAGGCTGTCCCTCGAGGCTTTCCCACGAGACTTTCCTACAGGGCTGTGCCACGTGCCACCTTGGTGTGAGTCGATCCTCGGCGTGAAAGACGAGCCGGTGAAGGGAAAAGAGGTTCCTCTGGAATGGACTGAGACATCTGGGGGACTCTTGGAATGGTGGCACGACCCTGGAGTTCCTCTCGTCATTCCTGTTGAGAGGGCCTCCTCTTGAGATGCGACGGGAACGCCGGGAACTCTCTCCCGACGAAGAAGGGAAAGGATCCCTCATCTCGAGCTACGAGGCGGAAACGGGGCTCCTCTGGATGTGGGCGGGACCCTCGTGATTCCTCTCGAGTGGAGACGGCTAGGTCGGGGAACTTCTGGATTTGCACCAAGGGTGTGAAGGACCCTTTCGAAGTTCCAGAGGTGAGGTGTGATCAGCCTCGAGACGCCTCAGCGGAAATGGGCCTCATCTCGCCTGGAGGGGAGAACCTCCTGGATTTTCTCGAGTTGCGGCAGGTCTTCTCGAGTTACGACGGGGACCTCAGGGACCCGCTCTGGTGGCCTCAGGAAAGGCCAGAGCCCATGCGAGTTGCTAGGGGACCTCTCGGGATTCCTCTCCCGTCCATGCCGGGGCCTCAGTCCTTGTGTGGAGTCGGGGCCGGAACCTGAGGATTCCTCTCCAGTGTTGCCATGGATCTTGGGGTGCTTCTGAGTCTCCCCAGGGGAGTCAGGCCTCGTCTCGAGTGGGGGCATGCACGTGCGCTTTCCTCCCGAGCTGCAGCAGTAGTGTCACGCTTCCTGTCACGTGGATCAAGGGATCTGTGGCTTTCCCTCGAGGCTGTCCCTCGAGGCTTTCCCACGAGGCTTTCCCACAGGGCTGTGCCACGTGCCACCTTGGTGTGAGTCGATCCTCGGCGTGAAAGACGAGCCGGTGAAGGGAAAAGAGTTTCCTCTGGAATGGACTGAGACATCTGGGGGACTCTTGGAATGGTGGCACGACCCTGGAGTTCCTCTCGCCATTCCTGTTGAGAGGGCCTCCTCTTGAGATGCGACGGGAACGCCGGGAACTCTCTCCCGACGAAGCAGGGAAAGGATCCCTCATCTCGAGCTACGAGGCGGAAACGGGGCTCCTCTGGATGTGGGCGGGACCCTCGTGATTCCTCTCGAGTGGAGACGGCTAGGTCGGGGAACTTCTGGATTTGCACCAAGGGTGTGAAGGACCCTTTCGAAGTTCCAGAGGTGAGGTGTGATCAGCCTCGAGACGCCTCAGCGGAAATGGGCCTCATCTCGCCTGGAGGGGAGAACCTCCTGGATTTTCTCGAGTTGCGGCAGGTCTTCTCGAGTTACGACGGGGACCTCAGGGACCCGCTCTGGTGGTCTCAGGAAAGGCCAGTCCCCATGCGAGTTGCTAGGGGACCTCTCGGGATTCCTCTCCCGTCCATGCCGGGGCCTCAGTCCTTGTGTGGAGTCGTGGCCGGAACCTGAGGTTTCCTCTCCAGTGTTGCCATGGATCTTGGGGTGCTTCTGAGTCTCCCCAGGGGAGTCAGGCTTCGTCTCGAGTGGGGGCATGCACGTGCGCTTTCCTCCCGAGCTGCAGCAGTAGTGTCACGCTTCCTGTCACGTGGATCAAGGGATCTGTGGCTTTCCCTCGAGGCTGTCCCTCGAGGCTTTCCCACGAGGCTTTCCCACAGGGCTGTGCCACGTGCCACCTTGGTGGGAGTCGATCCTCGGCGTGAAAGACGAGCCGGTGAAGGGAAAAGAGGTTCTTCTGGAATGGACTGAGATATCTGGGGACTCTTGGAATGGTGGCACGACCCTGGAGTTCCTCTCGCCGTTCCTGTTGAGAGGGCCTCCTCTTGAGATGCGACGGGAACGCCGGGAACTCTTTCCCGACGAAGCAGGGAAAGGATCCCTCATCTGGAGCTACGAGGCGGAAACGGGGCTCCTCTGGATGTGGGCGGGACCCTCGTGATTCCTCTCGAGTGGAGACGGCTAGGTCGGGGAACTTCTTGATTTGCACCAAGGGTGTGAAGGACCCTTTCGAAGTTCCAGAGGTGAGGTGTGATCAGCCTCGAGACGCCTCAGTGGAAATGGGCCTCATCTCGCCTGGAGGGGAGAACCTCCTGGATTTTCTCCAGTTGCGGCAGGTCTTCTCGAGTTACGACGGGGACCTCAGGGACCCGCTCTGGTGGCCTCAGGAAAGGCCAGTCCCCATGCGAGTTGCTAGGGGACCTCTCGGGATTCCTCTCCCGTCCATGCCGGGGCCTCAGTCCTTGTGTGGAGTCGGGGCCGGAACGTGAGGATTCCTCTCCAGTGTTGCCATGGATCTGGGGGTGCTTCTGAGTCTCCCCAGGGGAGTCAGGCCTCGTCTCGAGTGGGGGCATGCACGTGCGCTTTCCTCCCGAGCTGCAGCAGTAGTGTCACGCTTCCTGTCACGTGGATCAAGGGATCTGTGGCTTTCCCTCGAGGCTGTCCCTCGAGGCTTTCCCACGAGGCTTTCCCACAGGGCTGTGCCACGTGCCACCTTGGTGGGAGTCGATCCTCGGCGTGAAAGACGAGCCGGTGAAGGGAAAAGAGGTTCCTCTGGAATGGACTGAGACATCTGGGGGACTCTTGGAATGGTGGCACGACCCTGGAGTTCCTCTCGCCATTGCTGTTGAGAGGGCCTCCTCTTGAGATGCGACGGGAACGCCGGGAACTCTTTCCCAACGAAGCAGGGAAAGGATCCCTCATCTCGAGCTACGAGGCGGAAACGGGGCTCCTCTGGATGTGGGCGGGACCCTCGTGATTCCTCTCGAGTGGAGACGGCTAGGTCGGGGAACTTCTGGATTTGCACCAAGGGTGTGAAGGACCCTTTCGAAGTTCCAGAGGTGAGGTGTGATCAGCCTCGAGACGCCTCAGCGGAAATGGGCCTCATCTCGCCTGGAGGGGAGAACCTCCTGGATTTTCTCCAGTTGCGGCAGGTCTTCTCGAGTTACGACGGGGACCTCAGGGACCCACTCTGGTGGCCTCAGGAAAGGCCAGTCCCCATGCGAGTTGCTAGGGGACCTCTCGGGATTCCTCTCCCGTCCATGCCGGGGCCTCAGTCCTTGTGTGGAGTCGGGGCCGGAACCTGAGGATTCCTCTCCAGTGTTGCCATGGATCTTGGGGTGCTTCTGAGTCTCCCCAGGGGAGTCAGGCCTCGTCTCGAGTGGGGGCATGCACGTGCGCTTTCCTCCCGAGCTGCAGCAGTAGTGTCACGCTTCCTGTCACGTGGATCAAGGGATCTGTGGCTTTCCCTCGAGGCTGTCCCTCGAGGCTTTCCCACGAGACTTTCCTACAGGGCTGTGCCACGTGCCACCTTGGTGTGAGTCGATCCTCGGCGTGAAAGACGAGCCGGTGAAGGGAAAAGAGGTTCCTCTGGAATGGACTGAGACATCTGGGGGACTCTTGGAATGGTGGCACGACCCTGGAGTTCCTCTCGTCATTCCTGTTGAGAGGGCCTCCTCTTGAGATGCGACGGGAACGCCGGGAACTCTCTCCCGACGAAGCAGGGAAAGGATCCCTCATCTCGAGCTACGAGGCGGAAACGGGGCTCCTCTGGATGTGGGCGGGACCCTCGTGATTCCTCTCGAGTGGAGACGGCTAGGTCGGGGAACTTCTGGATTTGCACCAAGGGTGTGAAGGACCCTTTCGAAGTTCCAGAGGTGAGGTGTGATCAGCCTCGAGACGCCTCAGCGGAAATGGGCCTCATCTCGCCTGGAGGGGAGAACCTCCTGGATTTTCTCGAGTTGCGGCAGGTCTTCTCGAGTTACGACGGGGACCTCAGGGACCCGCTCTGGTGGCCTCAGGAAAGGCCAGAGCCCATGCGAGTTGCTAGGGGACCTCTCGGGATTCCTCTCCCGTCCATGCCGGGGCCTCAGTCCTTGTGTGGAGTCGGGGCCGGAACCTGAGGATTCCTCTCCAGTGTTGCCATGGATCTTGGGGTGCTTCTGAGTCTCCCCAGGGGAGTCAGGCCTCGTCTCGAGTGGGGGCATGCACGTGCGCTTTCCTCCCGAGCTGCAGCAGTAGTGTCACGCTTCCTGTCACGTGGATCAAGGGATCTGTGGCTTTCCCTCGAGGCTGTCCCTCGAGGCTTTCCCACGAGGCTTTCCCACAGGGCTGTGCCACGTGCCACCTTGGTGTGAGTCGATCCTCGGCGTGAAAGACGAGCCGGTGAAGGGAAAAGAGTTTCCTCTGGAATGGACTGAGACATCTGGGGGACTCTTGGAATGGTGGCACGACCCTGGAGTTCCTCTCGCCATTCCTGTTGAGAGGGCCTCCTCTTGAGATGCGACGGGAACGCCGGGAACTCTCTCCCGACGAAGCAGGGAAAGGATCCCTCATCTCGAGCTACGAGGCGGAAACGGGGCTCCTCTGGATGTGGGCGGGACCCTCGTGATTCCTCTCGAGTGGAGACGGCTAGGTCGGGGAACTTCTGGATTTGCACCAAGGGTGTGAAGGACCCTTTCGAAGTTCCAGAGGTGAGGTGTGATCAGCCTCGAGACGCCTCAGCGGAAATGGGCCTCATCTCGCCTGGAGGGGAGAACCTCCTGGATTTTCTCGAGTTGCGGCAGGTCTTCTCGAGTTACGACGGGGACCTCAGGGACCCGCTCTGGTGGTCTCAGGAAAGGCCAGTCCCCATGCGAGTTGCTAGGGGACCTCTCGGGATTCCTCTCCCGTCCATGCCGGGGCCTCAGTCCTTGTGTGGAGTCGTGGCCGGAACCTGAGGTTTCCTCTCCAGTGTTGCCATGGATCTTGGGGTGCTTCTGAGTCTCCCCAGGGGAGTCAGGCTTCGTCTCGAGTGGGGGCATGCACGTGCGCTTTCCTCCCGAGCTGCAGCAGTAGTGTCACGCTTCCTGTCACGTGGATCAAGGGATCTGTGGCTTTCCCTCGAGGCTGTCCCTCGAGGCTTTCCCACGAGGCTTTCCCACAGGGCTGTGCCACGTGCCACCTTGGTGGGAGTCGATCCTCGGCGTGAAAGACGAGCCGGTGAAGGGAAAAGAGGTTCTTCTGGAATGGACTGAGATATCTGGGGACTCTTGGAATGGTGGCACGACCCTGGAGTTCCTCTCGCCGTTCCTGTTGAGAGGGCCTCCTCTTGAGATGCGACGGGAACGCCGGGAACTCTTTCCCGACGAAGCAGGGAAAGGATCCCTCATCTGGAGCTACGAGGCGGAAACGGGGCTCCTCTGGATGTGGGCGGGACCCTCGTGATTCCTCTCGAGTGGAGACGGCTAGGTCGGGGAACTTCTTGATTTGCACCAAGGGTGTGAAGGACCCTTTCGAAGTTCCAGAGGTGAGGTGTGATCAGCCTCGAGACGCCTCAGTGGAAATGGGCCTCATCTCGCCTGGAGGGGAGAACCTCCTGGATTTTCTCCAGTTGCGGCAGGTCTTCTCGAGTTACGACGGGGACCTCAGGGACCCGCTCTGGTGGCCTCAGGAAAGGCCAGTCCCCATGCGAGTTGCTAGGGGACCTCTCGGGATTCCTCTCCCGTCCATGCCGGGGCCTCAGTCCTTGTGTGGAGTCGGGGCCGGAACGTGAGGATTCCTCTCCAGTGTTGCCATGGATCTGGGGGTGCTTCTGAGTCTCCCCAGGGGAGTCAGGCCTCGTCTCGAGTGGGGGCATGCACGTGCGCTTTCCTCCCGAGCTGCAGCAGTAGTGTCACGCTTCCTGTCACGTGGATCAAGGGATCTGTGGCTTTCCCTCGAGGCTGTCCCTCGAGGCTTTCCCACGAGGCTTTCCCACAGGGCTGTGCCACGTGCCACCTTGGTGGGAGTCGATCCTCGGCGTGAAAGACGAGCCGGTGAAGGGAAAAGAGGTTCCTCTGGAATGGACTGAGACATCTGGGGGACTCTTGGAATGGTGGCACGACCCTGGAGTTCCTCTCGCCATTGCTGTTGAGAGGGCCTCCTCTTGAGATGCGACGGGAACGCCGGGAACTCTTTCCCAACGAAGCAGGGAAAGGATCCCTCATCTCGAGCTACGAGGCGGAAACGGGGCTCCTCTGGATGTGGGCGGGACCCTCGTGATTCCTCTCGAGTGGAGACGGCTAGGTCGGGGAACTTCTGGATTTGCACCAAGGGTGTGAAGGACCCTTTCGAAGTTCCAGAGGTGAGGTGTGATCAGCCTCGAGACGCCTCAGCGGAAATGGGCCTCATCTCGCCTGGAGGGGAGAACCTCCTGGATTTTCTCGAGTTGCGGCAGGTCTTCTCGAGTTACGACGGGGACCTCAGGGACCCGCTCTGGTGGCCTCAGGAAAGGCCAGTCCCCATGCGAGTTGCTAGGGGACCTCTCGGGATTCCTCTCCCGTCCATGCCGGGGCCTCAGTCCTTGTGTGGAGTCGGGGCCGGAACCTGAAGATTCCTCTCCAGTGTTGCCATGGATCTTGGGGTGCTTCTGAGTCTCCCCAGGGGAGTCAGGCTTCGTCTCGAGTGGGGGCATGCACGTGCGCTTTCCTCCCGAGCTGCAGCAGTAGTGTCACGCTTCCTGTCACTTGGATCAAGGGATCTGTGGCTTTCCCTCGAGGCTGTCCCTCGAAGCTTTCCCACGAGGCTTTCCCACAGGGCTGTGCCACGTGCCACCTTGGTGGGAGTCGATCCTCGGCGTGAAAGACTAGCCGGTGAAGGGAAAAGAGGTTCCTCTGGAATGGACTGAGACATCTGGGGGACTCTTGGAATGGTGGCACGACCCTGGAGTTCCTCTCGCCGTTCCTGTTGAGAGGGCCTCCTCTTGAGATGCGACGGGAACGCCGGGAACTCTTTCCCGACGAAGCAGGGAAAGGATCCCTCATCTCGAGCTACGAGGCGGAAACGGGGCTCCTCTGGATGTGGGCGGGACCCTCGTGATTCCTCTCGAGTGGAGACGGCTAGGTCGGGGAACTTCTGGATTTGCACCAAGGGTGTGAAGGACCCTTTCGAAGTTCCAGAGGTGAGGTGTGATCAGCCTCGAGACGCCTCAGCGGAAATGGGCCTCATCCCGCCTGGAGGGGAGAACCTCCTGGATTTTCTCCAATTGCGGCAGGTCTTCTCGAGTTACGACGGGGACCTCAGGGACCCGCTCTGGTGGCCTCAGGAAAGGCCAGTCCCCATGCGAGTTGCTAGGGGACCTCTCGGGATTCCTCTCCCGTCCATGCCGGGGCCTCAGTCCTTGTGTGGAGTCGGGGCAGGAACCTGAGGATTCCTCTCCAGTGTTGCCATGGATCTTGGGGTGCTTCTGAGTCTCCCCAGGGGAGTCAGGCCTCGTCTCGGGTGGGGGCATGCACGTGCGCTTTCCTTCCGAGATGCAGCAGTAGTGTCACGCTTCCTGTCACGTGGATCAAGGGATCTGTGGCTTTCCCTCGAGGCTGTCCCTCGAGGCTTTCCCACGAGGCTTTCCCACAGGGCTTTGCCACGTGCCACCTTGGTGTGAGTCGATCCTCGGCGTGAAAGACGAGCCGGTGAAGGGAAAAGAGGTTCCTCTGGAATGGACTGAGACATCTGGGGGACTCTTGGAATGGTGGAACGACCCTGGAGTTCCTCTCGCCGTTCCTGTTGAGAGGGCCTCCTCTTGAGATGCGACGGGAACGCCGGGAAATCTTTCCCGACGAAGCAGGGAAAGGATCCCTCATCTCGAGCTACGAGGCGGAAACGGGGCTCCTCTGGATGTGGGCGGGACCCTCGTGATTCCTCTCGAGTGGAGACGGCTAGGTCGGGGAACTTCTTGATTTGCACCAAGGGTGTGAAGGACCCTTTCGAAGTTCCAGAGGTGAGGTGTGATCAGCCTCGAGACGCCTCAGTGGAAATGGGCCTCATCTCGCCTGGAGGGGAGAACCTCCTGGATTTTCTCCAGTTGCGGCAGGTCTTCTCGAGTTACGACGGGGACCTCAGGGACCCGCTCTGGTGGCCTCAGGAAAGGCCAGTCCCCATGCGAGTTGCTAGGGGACCTCTCGGGATTCCTCTCCCGTCCATGCCGGGGCCTCAGTCCTTGTGTGGAGTCGGGGCCGGAACCTGAGGATTCCTCTCCAGTGTTGCCATGGATCTTGGGGTGCTTCTGAGTCTCCCCAGGGGAGTCAGGCCTCGTCTCGAGTGGGGGCATGCACGTGCGCTTTCCTCCCGAGCTGCAGCAGTAGTGTCACGCTTCCTGTCACGTGGATCAAGGGATCTGTGGCTTTCCCTCGAGGCTGTCCCTCGAGGCTTTCCCACGAGGCTTTCCTACAGGGCTGTGCCACGTGCCACCTTGGTGTGAGTCGATCCTCGGCGTGAAAGACGAGCCGGTGAAGGGAAAAGAGGTTCCTCTGGAATGGACTGAGACATCTGGGGGACTCTTGGAATGGTGGCACGACCCTGGAGTTCCTCTCGTCATTCCTGTTGAGAGGGCCTCCTCTTGAGATGCGACGGGAACGCCGGGAACTCTCTCCCGACGAAGCAGGGAAAGGATCCCTCATCTCGAGCTACGAGGCGGAAACGGGGCTCCTCTGGATGTGGGCGGGACCCTCGTGATTCCTCTCGAGTGGAGACGGCTAGGTCGGGGAACTTCTGGATTTGCACCAAGGGTGTGAAGGACCCTTTCGAAGTTCCAGAGGTGAGGTGTGATCAGCCTCGAGACGCCTCAGTGGAAATGGGCCTCATCTCGCCTGGAGGGGAGAACCTCCTGGATTTTCTCCAGTTGCGGCAGGTCTTCACGAGTTACGACGGGGACCTCAGGGACCCGCTCTGGTGGCCTCAGGAAAGGCCAGTCCCCATGCGAGTTGCTAGGGGACCTCTCGGGATTCCTCTCCCGTCCATTCCGGGGCCTCAGTCCTTGTGTGGAGTCGGGGCCGGAACCTGAAGATTCCTCTCCAGTGTTGCCATGGATCTTGGGGTGCTTCTGAGTCTCCCCAGGGGAGTCAGGCCTCGTCTCGAGTGGGGGCATGCACGTGCGCTTTCCTCCCGAGCTGCAGCAGTAGTGTCACGCTTCCTGTCACGTGGATCAAGGGATCTGTGGCTTTCCCTCGAGGCTGTCCCTCGAGGCTTTCCCACGAGGCTTTCCTACAGGGCTGTGCCACGTGCCACCTTGGTGTGAGTCGATCCTCGGCGTGAAAGACGAGCCGGTGAAGGGAAAAGAGGTTCCTCTGGAATGGACTGAGACATCTGGGGGACTCTTGGAATGGTGGCACGACCCTGGAGTTCCTCTCGTCATTCCTGTTGAGAGGGCCTCCTCTTGAGATGCGACGGGAACGCCGGGAACTCTCTCCCGACGAAGCAGGGAAAGGATCCCTCATCTCGAGCTACGAGGCGGAAACGGGGCTCCTCTGGATGTGGGCGGGACCCTCGTGATTCCTCTCGAGTGGAGACGGCTAGGTCGGGGAACTTCTGGATTTGCACCAAGGGTGTGAAGGACCCTTTCGAAGTTCCAGAGGTGAGGTGTGATCAGCCTCGAGACGCCTCAGCGGAAATGGGCCTCATCTCGCCTGGAGGTGAGAACCTCCTGGATTTTCTCCAGTTGCGGCAGGTCTTCTCGAGTTACGACGGGGACCTCAGGGACCCGCTCTGGTGGCCTCAGGAAAGGCCAGTCCCCATGCGAGTTGCTAGGGGACCTCTCGGGATTCCTCTCCCGTCCATGCCGGGGCCTCAGTCCTTGTGTGGAGTCGAGGCCGGAACCTGAGGATTCCTCTCCAGTGTTGCCATGGATCTTGGGGTGCTTCTGAGTCTCCCCAGGGGAGTCAGGCCTCGTCTCGAGTGGGGGCATGCACGTGCGCTTTCCTCCCGAGCTGCAGCAGTAGTGTCACGCTTCCTGTCACGTGGATCAAGGGATCTGTGGCTTTCCCTCGAGGCTGTCCCTCGAGGCTTTCCCACGAGGCTTTCCCACAGGGCTGTGCCACGTGCCACCTTTGTGTGAGTCGATCCTCGGCGTGAAAGACGAGCCGGTGAAGGGAAAAGAGGTTCCTCTGGAATGGACTGAGACATCTGGGGGACTCTTGCAATGGTGGCACGACCCTGGAGTTCCTCTCGCCATTCCTGTTGAGAGGGCCTCCTCTTGAGATGCGACGGGAACGCCGGGAACTCTCTCCCGACGAAGCAGGGAAAGGATCCCTCATCTCGAGCTACGAGGCGGAAACGGGGCTCCTCTGGATGTGGGCGGGACCCTCGTGATTCCTCTCGAGTGGAGACGGCTAGGTCGGGGAACTTCTGGATTTGCACCAAGGGTGTGAAGGACCCTTTCGAAGTTCCAGAGGTGAGGTGTGATCAGCCTCGAGACGCCTCAGCGGAAATGGGCCTCATCTCGCCTGGAGGGGAGAACCTCCTGGATTTTCTCGAGTTGCGGCAGGTCTTCTCGAGTTACGACGGGGACCTCAGGGACCCGCTCTGGTGGCCTCAGGAAAGGCCAGTCCTCATGCGAGTTGCTAGGGGACCTCTCGGGATTCCTCTCCCGTCCATGCCGGGGCCTCAGTCCTTGTGTGGAGTCGGGGCCGGAACCTGAGGATTCCTCTCCAGTGTTGCCATGGATCTTGGGGTGCTTCTGAGTCTCCCCAGGGGAGTCAGGCCTCGTCTCGAGTGGGGGCATGCACGTGCGCTTTCCTCCCGAGCTGCAGCAGTAGTGTCACGCTTCCTGTCACGTGGATCAAGGGATCTGTGGCTTTCCCTCGAGGCTGTCCCTCGAGGCTTTCCCACGAGGCTTTCCTACAGGGCTGTGCCACGTGCCACCTTGGTGTGAGTCGATCCTCGGCGTGAAAGACGAGCCGGTGAAGGGAAAAGAGGTTCCTCTGGAATGGACTGAGACATCTGGGGGACTCTTGGAATGGTGGCACGACCCTGGAGTTCCTCTCGTCATTCCTGTTGAGAGGGCCTCCTCTTGAGATGCGACGGGAACGCCGGGAACTCTCTCCCGACGAAGCAGGGAAAGGATCCCTCATCTCGAGCTACGAGGCGGAAACGGGGCTCCTCTGGATGTGGGCGGGACCCTCGTGATTCCTCTCGAGTGGAGACGGCTAGGTCGGGGAACTTCTGGATTTGCACCAAGGGTGTGAAGGACCCTTTCGAAGTTCCAGAGGTGAGGTGTGATCAGCCTCGAGACGCCTCAGTGGAAATGGGCCTCATCTCGCCTGGAGGGGAGAACCTCCTGGATTTTCTCCAGTTGCGGCAGGTCTTCTCGAGTTACGACGGGGAGCTCAGGGACCCACTCTGGTGGCCTCAGGAAAGGCCAGTCCCCATGCGAGTTGCTAGGGGACCTCTCGGGATTCCTCTCCCGTCCATGCCGGGGCCTCAGTCCTTGTGTGGAGTCGGGGCCGGAACCTGAGGATTCCTCTGCAGTGTTGCCATGGATCTTGGGGTGCTTCTGAGTCTCCCCAGGGGAGTCAGGCCTCGTCTCGAGTGGGGGCATGCACGTGCGCTTTCCTCCCGAGCTGCAGCAGTAGTGTCACGCTTCCTGTCACGTGGATCAAGGGATCTGTGGCTTTCCCTCGAGGCTGTCCCTCGAGGCTTTCCCACGAGACTTTCCTACAGGGCTGTGCCACGTGCCACCTTGGTGTGAGTCGATCCTCGGCGTGAAAGACGAGCCGGTGAAGGGAAAAGAGGTTCCTCTGGAATGGACTGAGACATCTGGGGGACTCTTGGAATGGTGGCACGACCCTGGAGTTCCTCTCGTCATTCCTGTTGAGAGGGCCTCCTCTTGAGATGCGACGGGAACGCCGGGAACTCTCTCCCGACGAAGCAGGGAAAGGATCCCTCATCTCGAGCTACGAGGCGGAAACGGGGCTCCTCTGGATGTGGGCGGGACCCTCGTGATTCCTCTCGAGTGGAGACGGCTAGGTCGGGGAACTTCTGGATTTGCACCAAGGGTGTGAAGGACCCTTTCGAAGTTCCAGAGGTGAGGTGTGATCAGCCTCGAGACGCCTCAGCGGAAATGGGCCTCATCTCGCCTGGAGGGGAGAACCTCCTGGATTTTCTCGAGTTGCGGCAGGTCTTCTCGAGTTACGACGGGGACCTCAGGGACCCGCTCTGGTGGCCTCAGGAAAGGCCAGTCCCCATGCGAGTTGCTAGGGGACCTCTCGGGATTCCTCTCCCGTCCATGCCGGGGCCTCAGTCCTTGTGTGGAGTCGGGGCCGGAACCTGAGGATTCCTCTCCAGTGTTGCCATGGATCTTGGGGTGCTTCTGAGTCTCCCCAGGGGAGTCAGGCCTCGTCTCGAGTGGGGGCATGCACGTGCGCTTTCCTCCCGAGCTGCAGCAGTAGTGTCACGCTTCCTGTCACGTGGATCAAGGGATCTGTGGCTTTCCCTCGAGGCTGTCCCTCGAGGCTTTCCCACGAGGCTTTCCCACAGGGCTGTGCCACGTGCCACCTTGGTGTGAGTCGATCCTCGGCGTGAAAGACGAGCCGGTGAAGGGAAAAGAGTTTCCTCTGGAATGGACTGAGACATCTGGGGGACTCTTGGAATGGTGGCACGACCCTGGAGTTCCTCTCGCCATTCCTGTTGAGAGGGCCTCCTCTTGAGATGCGACGGGAACGCCGGGAACTCTCTCCCGACGAAGCAGGGAAAGGATCCCTCATCTCGAGCTACGAGGAGGAAACGGGGCTCCTCTGGATGTGGGCGGGACCCTCGTGATTTCTCTCGAGTGGAGACGGCTAGGTCGGGGAACTTCTGGATTTGCACCAAGGGTGTGAAGGACCCTTTCGAAGTTCCAGAGGTGAGGTGTGATCAGCCTCGAGACGCCTCAGTGGAAATGGGCCTCATCTCGCCTGGAGGGGAGAACCTCCTGGATTTTCTCCAGTTGCGGCAGGTCTTCTCGAGTTACGACGGGGACCTCAGGGACCCGCTCTGGTGGCCTCAGGAAAGGCCAGTCCCCATGCGAGTTGCTAGGGGACCTCTCGGGATTCCTCTCCCGTCCATGCCGGGGCCTCAGTCCTTGTGTGGAGTCGGGGCCGGAACCTGAGGATTCCTCTCCAGTGTTGCCATGGATCTTGGGGTGCTTCTGAGTCTCCCCAGGGGAGTCAGGCCTCGTCTCGAGTGGGGGCATGCACGTGCGCTTTCCTCCCGAGCTGCAGCAGTAGTGTCACGCTTCCTGTCACGTGGATCAAGGGATCTGTGGCTTTCCCTCGAGGCTGTCCCTCGAGGCTTTCCCACGAGGCTTTCCTACAGGGCTGTGCCACGTGCCACCTTGGTGTGAGTCGATCCTCGGCGTGAAAGACGAGCCGGTGAAGGAAAAGAGGTTCCTCTGGAATGGACTGAGACATCTGGGGGACTCTTGGAATGGTGGCACGACCCTGGAGTTCCTCTCGTCATTCCTGTTGAGAGGGCCTCCTCTTGAGATGCGACGGGAACGCCGGGAACTCTCTCCCGACGAAGCAGGGAAAGGATCCCTCATCTCGAGCTACGAGGCGGAAACGGGGCTCCTCTGGATGTGGGCGGGACCCTCGTGATTCCTCTCGAGTGGAGACGGCTAGGTCGGGGAACTTCTGGATTTGCACCAAGGGTGTGAAGGACCCTTTCGAAGTTCCAGAGGTGAGGTGTGATCAGCCTCGAGACGCCTCAGCGGAAATGGGCCTCATCTCGCCTGGAGGGGAGAACCTCCTGGATTTTCTCCAGTTGCGGCAGGTCTTCTCGAGTTACGACGGGGACCTCAGGGACCCGCTCTGGTGGCCTCAGGAAAGGCCAGTCCCCATGCGAGTTGCTAGGGGACCTCTCGGGATTCCTCTCCCGTCCATGCCGGGGCCTCAGTCCTTGTGTGGAGTCGGGGCCGGAACCTGAGGATTCCTCTCCAGTGTTGCCATGGATCTTGGGGTGCTTCTGAGTCTCCCCAGGGGAGTCAGGCCTCGTCTCGAGTGGGGGCATGCACGTGCGCTTTCCTCCCGAGCTGCAGCAGTAGTGTCACGCTTCCTGTCACGTGGATCAAGGGATCTGTGGCTTTCCCTCGAGGCTGTCCCTCGAGGATTTCCCACGAGGCTTTCCCACAGGGCTGTGCCACGTGCCACCTTGGTGTGAGTCGATCCTCGGCGTGAAAGACGAGCCGGTGAAGGGAAAAGAGGTTCCTCTGGAATGGACTGAGACATCTGGGGGACTCTTGGAATGGTGGCACGACCCTGGAGTTCCTCTCGCCATTCCTGTTGAGAGGGCCTCCTCTTGAGATGCGACGGGAACGCCGGGAACTCTTTCCCGACGAAGCAGGGAAAGGATCCCTCATCTCGAGCTACGAGGCGGAAACGGGGCTCCTCTGGATGTGGGCGTGACCCTCGTGATTCCTCTCGAGTGGAGACGGCTACGTCGGGGAATTTCTGGATTTGCACCAAGGGTGTGAAGGACCCTTTCGAAGTTCCAGAGGTGAGGTGTGATCAGCCTCGAGACGCCTCAGCGGAAATGGGCCTCATCTCGCCTGGAGGGGAGAACCTCCTGGATTTTCTCCAGTTGCGGCAGGTCTTCTCGAGTTACGACGGGGACCTCAGGGACCCGCTCTGGTGGCCTCAGGAAAGGCCAGTCCCCATGCGAGTTGCTAGGGGACCTCTCGGGATTCCTCTCCCGTCCATGCCGGGGCCTCAGTCCTTGTGTGGAGTCGGGGCCGGAACCTGAGGATTCCTCTCCAGTGTTGCCATGGATCTTGGGGTGCTTCTGAGTCTCCCCAGGGGAGTCAGGCCTCGTCTCGAGTGGGGGCATGCACGTGCGCTTTCCTCCCGAGCTGCAGCAGTAGTGTCACGCTTCCTGTCACGTGGATCAAGGGATCTGTGGCTTTCCCTCGAGGCTGTCCCTCGAGGATTTCCCACGAGGCTTTCCCACAGGGCTGTGCCACGTGCCACCTTGGTGTGAGTCGATCCTCGGCGTGAAAGACGAGCCGGTGAAGGGAAAAGAGGTTCCTCTGGAATGGACTGAGACATCTGGGGGACTCTTGGAATGGTGGCACGACCCTGGAGTTCCTCTCGCCATTCCTGTTGAGAGGGCCTCCTCTTGAGATGCGACGGGAACGCCGGGAACTCTTTCCCGACGAAGCAGGGAAAGGATCCCTCATCTCGAGCTACGAGGCGGAAACGGGGCTCCTCTGGATGTGGGCGGGACCCTCGTGATTCCTCTCGAGTGGAGACGGGTATGTCGGGGAACTTCTGGATTTGCACCAAGGGTGTGAAGGACCCTTTCGAAGTTCCAGAGGTGAGGTGTGATCAGCCTCGAGACGCCTCAGCGGAAATGGGCCTCATCTCGCCTGGAGGGGAGAACCTCCTGGATTTTCTCCAGTTGCGGCAGGTCTTCTCGAGTTACGACGGGGACCTCAGGGACCCGCTCTGGTGGCCTCAGGAAAGGCCAGTCCCCATGCGAGTTGCTAGGGGACCTCTCGGGATTCCTCTCCCGTCCATGCCGGGGCCTCAGTCCTTGTGTGGAGTCGGGGCCGGAACCTGAGGATTCCTCTCCAGTGTTGCCATGGATCTTGGGGTGCTTCTGAGTCTCCCCAGGGGAGTCAGGCCTCGTCTCGAGTGGGGGCATGCACGTGCGCTTTCCTCCCGAGCTGCAGCAGTAGTGTCACGCTTCCTGTCACGTGGATCAAGGGATCTGTGGCTTTCCCTCGAGGCTGTCCCTCGAGGCTTTCCCACGAGGCTTTCCCACAGGGCTGTGCCACGTGCCACCTTGGTGTGAGTCGATCCTCGGCGTGAAAGACGAGCCGGTGAAGGGAAAAGAGTTTCCTCTGGAATGGACTGAGACATCTGGGGGACTCTTGGAATGGTGGCACGACCCTGGAGTTCCTCTCGCCATTCCTGTTGAGAGGGCCTCCTCTTGAGATGCGACGGGAACGCCGGGAACTCTTTCCCGACGAAGCAGGGAAAGGATCCCTCATCTCGAGCTACGAGGCGGAAACGGGGCTCCTCTGGATGTGGGCGTGACCCTCGTGATTCCTCTCGAGTGGAGACGGCTACGTCGGGGAACTTCTGGATTTGCACCAAGGGTGTGAAGGACCCTTTCGAAGTTCCAGAGGTGAGGTGTGATCAGCCTCGAGACGCCTCAGCGGAAATGGGCCTCATCTCGCCTGGAGGGGAGAACCTCCTGGATTTTCTCCAGTTGCGGCAGGTCTTCTCGAGTTACGACGGGGACCTCAGGGACCCGCTCTGGTGGCCTCAGGAAAGGCCAGTCCCCATGCGAGTTGCTAGGGGACCTCTCGGGATTCCTCTCCCGTCCATGCCGGGGCCTCAGTCCTTGTGTGGAGTCGGGGCCGGTACCTGAGGATTCCTCTCCAGTGTTGCCATGGATCTTGGGGTGCTTCTGAGTCTCCCCAGGGGAGTCAGGCCTCGTCTCGAGTGGGGGCATGCACGTGCGCTTTCCTCCCGAGCTGCAGCAGTAGTGTCACGCTTCCTGTCACGTGGATCAAGGGATCTGTGGCTTTCCCTCGAGGCTGTCCCTCGAGGCTTTCCCACGAGGCTTTCCCACAGGGCTGTGCCACGTGCCACCTTGGTGTGAGTCGATCCTCGGCGTGAAAGACGAGCCGGTGAAGGGAAAAGAGGTTCCTCTGGAATGGACTGAGACATCTGGGGGACTCTTGGAATGGTGGCACGACCCTGGAGTTCCTCTCGCCATTCCTGTTGAGAGGGCCTCCTCTTGAGATGCGACGGGAACGCCGGGAACTCTTTCCCGACGAAGCAGGGAAAGAATCCCTCATCTCGAGCTACGAGGCGGAAACGGGGCTCCTCTGGATGTGGGCGGGACCCTCGTGATTCCTCTCGAGTGGAGACGGGTATGTCGGGGAACTTCTGGATTTGCACCAAGGGTGTGAAGGACCCTTTCGAAGTTCCAGAGGTGAGGTGTGATCAGCCTCGAGACGCCTCAGCGGAAATGGGCCTCATCTCGCCTGGAGGGGAGAACCTCCTGGATTTTCTCCAGTTGCGGCAGGTCTTCTCGAGTTACGACGGGGACCTCAGGGACCCGCTCTGGTGGCCTCAGGAAAGGCCAGTCCCCATGCGAGTTGCTAGGGGACCTCTCGGGATTCCTCTCCCGTCCATGCCGGGGCCTCAGTCCTTGTGTGGAGTCGGGGCCGGAACCTGAGGATTCCTCTCCAGTGTTGCCATGGATCTTGGGGTGCTTCTGAGTCTCCCCAGGGGAGTCAGGCCTCGTCTCGAGTGGGGGCATGCACGTGCGCTTTCCTCCCGAGCTGCAGCAGTAGTGTCACGCTTCCTGTCACGTGGATCAAGGGATCTGTGGCTTTCCCTCGAGGCTGTCCCTCGAGGCTTTCCCACGAGGCTTTCCCACAGGGCTGTGCCACGTGCCACCTTGGTGTGAGTCGATCCTCGGCGTGAAAGACGAGCCGGTGAAGGGAAAAGAGTTTCCTCTGGAATGGACTGAGACATCTGGGGGACTCTTGGAATGGTGGCACGACCCTGGAGTTCCTCTCGCCATTCCTGTTGAGAGGGCCTCCTCTTGAGATGCGACGGGAACGCCGGGAACTCTTTCCCGACGAAGCAGGGAAAGGATCCCTCATCTCGAGCTACGAGGCGGAAACGGGGCTCCTCTGGATGTGGGCGTGACCCTCGTGATTCCTCTCGAGTGGAGACGGCTACGTCGGGGAATTTCTGGATTTGCACCAAGGGTGTGAAGGACCCTTTCGAAGTTCCAGAGGTGAGGTGTGATCAGCCTCGAGACGCCTCAGCGGAAATGGGCCTCATCTCGCCTGGAGGGGAGAACCTCCTGGATTTTCTCCAGTTGCGGCAGGTCTTCTCGAGTTACGACGGGGACCTCAGGGACCCGCTCTGGTGGCCTCAGGAAAGGCCAGTCCCCATGCGAGTTGCTAGGGGACCTCTCGGGATTCCTCTCCCGTCCATGCCGGGGCCTCAGTCCTTGTGTGGAGTCGGGGCCGGAACCTGAGGATTCCTCTCCAGTGTTGCCATGGATCTTGGGGTGCTTCTGAGTCTCCCCAGGGGAGTCAGGCCTCGTCTCGAGTGGGGGCATGCACGTGCGCTTTCCTCCCGAGCTGCAGCAGTAGTGTCACGCTTCCTGTCACGTGGATCAAGGGATCTGTGGCTTTCCCTCGAGGCTGTCCCTCGAGGCTTTCCCACGAGGCTTTCCCACAGGGCTGTGAAACGTGCCACCTTGGTGTGAGTCGATCCTCGGCGTGAAAGACGAGCCGGTGAAGGGAAAAGAGGTTCCTCTGGAATGGACTGAGACATCTGGGGGACTCTTGGAATGGTGGCACGACCCTGGAGTTCCTCTCGCCATTCCTGTTGAGAGGGCCTCCTCTTGAGATGCGACGGGAACGCCGGGAACTCTTTCCCGACGAAGCAGGGAAAGGATCCCTCATCTCGAGCTACGAGGCGGAAACGGGGCTCCTCTGGATGTGGGCGTGACCCTCGTGATTCCTCTCGAGTGGAGACGGCTACGTCGGGGAACTTCTGGATTTGCACCAAGGGTGTGAAGGACCCTTTCGAAGTTCCAGAGGTGAGGTGTGATCAGCCTCGAGACGCCTCAGCGGAAATGGGCCTCATCTCACCTGGAGGGGAGAACCTCCTGGATTTTCTCCAGTTGCGGCAGGTCTTCTCGAGTTACGACGGGGACCTCAGGGACCCGCTCTGGTGGCCTCAGGAAAGGCCAGTCCCCATGCGAGTTGCTAGGGGACCTCTCGGGATTCCTCTCCCGTCCATGCCGGGGCCTCAGTCCTTGTGTGGAGTCGGGGCCGGTACCTGAGGATTCCTCTCCAGTGTTGCCATGGATCTTGGGGTGCTTCTGAGTCTCCCCAGGGGAGTCAGGCCTCGTCTCGAGTGGGGGCATGCACGTGCGCTTTCCTCCCGAGCTGCAGCAGTAGTGTCACGCTTCCTGTCACGTGGATCAAGGGATCTGTGGCTTTCCCTCGAGGCTGTCCCTCGAGGCTTTCCCACGAGGCTTTCCCACAGGGCTGTGCCACGTGCCACCTTGGTGTGAGTCGATCCTCGGCGTGAAAGACGAGCCGGTGAAGGGAAAAGAGGTTCCTCTGGAATGGACTGAGACATCTGGGGGACTCTTGGAATGGTGGCACGACCCTGGAGTTCCTCTCGCCATTCCTGTTGAGAGGGCCTCCTCTTGAGATGCGACGGGAACGCCGGGAACTCTTTCCCGACGAAGCAGGGAAAGGATCCCTCATCTCGAGCTACGAGGCGGAAACGGGGCTCCTCTGGATGTGGGCGGGACCCTCGTGATTCCTCTCGAGTGGAGACGGGTATGTCGGGGAACTTCTGGATTTGCACCAAGGGTGTGAAGGACCCTTTCGAAGTTCCAGAGGTGAGGTGTGATCAGCCTCGAGACGCCTCAGCGGAAATGGGCCTCATCTCGCCTGGAGGGGAGAACCTCCTGGATTTTCTCCAGTTGCGGCAGGTCTTCTCGAGTTACGACGGGGACCTCAGGGACCCGCTCTGGTGGCCTCAGGAAAGGCCAGTCCCCATGCGAGTTGCTAGGGGACCTCTCGGGATTCCTCTCCCGTCCATGCCGGGGCCTCAGTCCTTGTGTGGAGTCGGGGCCGGAACCTGAGGATTCCTCTCCAGTGTTGCCATGGATCTTGGGGTGCTTCTGAGTCTCCCCAGGGGAGTCAGGCCTCGTCTCGAGTGGGGGCATGCACGTGCGCTTTCCTCCCGAGCTGCAGCAGTAGTGTCACGCTTCCTGTCACGTGGATCAAGGGATCTGTGGCTTTCCCTCGAGGCTGTCCCTCGAGGCTTTCCCACGAGGCTTTCCCACAGGGCTGTGCCACGTGCCACCTTGGGGTGAGTCGATCCTCGGCGTGAAAGACGAGCCGGTGAAGGGAAAAGAGTTTCCTCTGGAATGGACTGAGACATCTGGGGGACTCTTGGAATGGTGGCACGACCCTGGAGTTCCTCTCGCCATTCCTGTTGAGAGGGCCTCCTCTTGAGATGCGACGGGAACGCCGGGAACTCTTTCCCGACGAAGCAGGGAAAGGATCCCTCATCTCGAGCTACGAGGCGGAAACGGGGCTCCTCTGGATGTGGGCGTGACCCTCGTGATTCCTCTCGAGTGGAGACGGCTACGTCGGGGAACTTCTGGATTTGCACCAAGGGTGTGAAGGACCCTTTCGAAGTTCCAGAGGTGAGGTGTGATCAGCCTCGAGACGCCTCAGCGGAAATGGGCCTCATCTCGCCTGGAGGGGAGAACCTCCTGGATTTTCTCCAGTTGCGGCAGGTCTTCTCGAGTTACGACGGGGACCTCAGGGACCCGCTCTGGTGGCCTCAGGAAAGGCCAGTCCCCATGCGAGTTGCTAGGGGACCTCTCGGGATTCCTCTCCCGTCCATGCCGGGGCCTCAGTCCTTGTGTGGAGTCGGGGCCGGTACCTGAGGATTCCTCTCCAGTGTTGCCATGGATCTTGGGGTGCTTCTGAGTCTCCCCAGGGGAGTCAGGCCTCGTCTCGAGTGGGGGCATGCACGTGCGCTTTCCTCCCGAGCTGCAGCAGTAGTGTCACGCTTCCTGTCACGTGGATCAAGGGATCTGTGGCTTTCCCTCGAGGCTGTCCCTCGAGGCTTTCCCACGAGGCTTTCCCACAGGGCTGTGCCACGTGCCACCTTGGTGTGAGTCGATCCTCGGCGTGAAAGACGAGCCGGTGAAGGGAAAAGAGGTTCCTCTGGAATGGACTGAGACATCTGGGGGACTCTTGGAATGGTGGCACGACCCTGGAGTTCCTCTCGCCATTCCTGTTGAGAGGGCCTCCTCTTGAGATGCGACGGGAACGCCGGGAACTCTTTCCCGACGAAGCAGGGAAAGGATCCCTCATCTCGAGCTACGAGGCGGAAACGGGGCTCCTCTGGATGTGGGCGGGACCCTCGTGATTCCTCTCGAGTGGAGACGGGTATGTCGGGGAACTTCTTGATTTGCACCAAGGGTGTGAAGGACCCTTTCGAAGTTCCAGAGGTGAGGTGTGATCAGCCTCGAGACGCCTCAGCGGAAATGGGCCTCATCTCGCCTGGAGGGGAGAACCTCCTGGATTTTCTCGAGTTGCGGCAGGTCTTCTCGAGTTACGACGGGGACCTCAGGGACCCGCTCTGGTGGCCTCAGGAAAGGCCAGTCCCCATGCGAGTTGCTAGGGGACCTCTCGGGATTCCTCTCCCGTCCATGCCGGGGCCTCAGTCCTTGTGTGGAGTCGGGGCCGGAACCTGAGGATTCCTCTCCAGTGTTGCCATGGATCTTGGGGTGCTTCTGAGTCTCCCCAGGGGAGTCAGGCCTCGTCTCGAGTGGGGGCATGCACGTGCGCTTTCCTCCCGAGCTGCAGCAGTAGTGTCACGCTTCCTGTCACGTGGATCAAGGGATCTGTGGCTTTCCCTCGAGGCTGTCCCTCGAGGCTTTCCCACGAGGCTTTCCCACAGGGCTGTGCCACGTGCCACCTTGGTGTGAGTCGATCCTCGGCGTGAAAGACGAGCCGGTGAAGGGAAAAGAGGTTCCTCTGGAATGGTCTGAGATATCTGGGGGACTCTTGGAATGGTGGCACGACCCTGGAGTTCCTCTCGCCGTTCCTGTTGAGAGGGCCTCCTCTTGAGATGCGACGGGAACGCCGGGAACTCTTTCCCGACGAAGCAGGGAAAGGATCCCTCATCTCGAGCTACGAGGCGGAAACGGGGCTCCTCTGGATGTGGGCGGGACCCTCGTGATTCCTCTCGAGTGGAGACGGCTAGGTCGGGGAACTTCTGGATTTGCACCAAGGGTGTGAAGGACCCTTTCGAAGTTCCAGAGGTGAGGTGTGATCAGCCTCGAGACGCCTCAGCGGAAATGGGCCTCATCTCGCCTGGAGGGGAGAACCTCCTGGATTTTCTCCAGTTGCGGCAGGTCTTCTCGAGTTACGACGGGGACCTCAGGGACCCACTCTGGTGGCCTCAGGAAAGGCCAGTCCCCATGCGAGTTGCTAGGGGACCTCTCAGGATTCCTCTCCCGTCCATGCCGGGGCCTCAGTCCTTGTGTGGAGTCGTGGCCGGAACCTGAGGTTTCCTCTCCAGTGTTGCCATGGATCTTGAGGTGCTTCTGAGTCTCCCCAGGGGAGTCAGGCATCGTCTCGAGTGGGGGCATGCACGTGCGCTTTCCTCCCGAGCTGCAGCAGTAGTGTCACGCTTCCTGTCACGTGGATCAAGGGATCTGTGGCTTTCCCTCGAGGCTGTCCCTCGAGGCTTTCCCACGAGGCTTTCCCACAGGGCTGTGCCACGTGCCACCTTGGTGTGAGTCGATCCTCGGCGTGAAAGACGAGCCGGTGAAGGGAAAAGAGGTTCCTCTGGAATGGACTGAGACATCTGGGGGACTCTTGCAATGGTGGCACGACCCTGGAGTTCCTCTCGCCGTTCCTGTTGAGAGGGGCTCCTCTTGAGATGCGACGGGAACGCCGGGAACTCTTTCCCGACGAAGCAGGGAAAGGATCCCTCATCTCGAGCTACGAGGCGGAAACGGGGCTCCTCTGGATGTGGGCGGGACCGTCGTGATTCCTCTCGAGTGGAGACGGCTAGGTCGGGGAACTTCTGGATTTGCACCAAGGGTGTGAAGGACCCTTTCGAAGTTCCAGAGGTGAGGTGTGATCAGCCTCGAGACGCCTCAGTGGAAATGGGCCTCATCTCGCCTGGAGGGGAGAACCTCCTGGATTTTCTCCAGTTGCGGCAGGTCTTCTCGAGTTACGACGGGGACCTCAGGGACCCGCTCTGGTGGCCTCAGGAAAGGCCAGTCCCCATGCGAGTTGCTAGGGGACCTCTCGGGATTCCTCTCCCGTCCATGCCGGGGCCTCAGTCCTTGTGTGGAGTCGGGGCCGGAACCTGAGGATTCCTCTCCAGTGTTGCCATGGATCTTGGGGTGCTTCTGAGTCTCCCCAGGGGAGTCAGGCCTCGTCTCGAGTGGGGGCATGCACGTGCGCTTTCCTCCCGAGCTGCAGCAGTAGTGTCACGCTTCCTGTCACGTGGATCAAGGGATCTGTGGGTTTCCCTCGAGGCTGTCCCTCGAGGCTTTCCCACGAGGCTTTCCCACAGGGCTGTGCCACGTGCCACCTTGGTGTGAGTCGATCCTCGGCGTGAAAGACGAGCCGGTGAAGGGAAAAGAGGTTCCTCTGGAATGGACTGAGACATCTGGGGGACTCTTGCAATGGTGGCACGACCCTGGAGTTCCTCTCGCCATTCCTGTTGAGAGGGCCTCCTCTTGAGATGCGACGGGAACGCCGGGAACTCTCTCCCGACGAAGCAGGGAAAGGATCCCTCATCTCGAGCTACGAGGCGGAAACGGGGCTCCTCTGGATGTGGGCGGGACCCTCGTGATTCCTCTCGAGTGGAGACGGCTAGGTCGGGGAACTTCTGGATTTGCACCAAGGGTGTGAAGGACCCTTTCGAAGTTCCAGAGGTGAGGTGTGATCAGCCTCGAGACGCCTCAGCGGAAATGGGCCTCATCTCGCCTGGAGGGGAGAACCTCCTGGATTTTCTCCAGTTGCGGCAGGTCTTCTCGAGTTACGACGGGGACCTCAGGGACCCGCTCTGGTGGCCTCAGGAAAGGCCAGTCCCCATGCGAGTTGCTAGGGGACCTCTCGGGATTCCTCTCCCGTCCATGCCGGGGCCTCAGTCCTTGTGTGCAGTCGGGGCCGGAACCTGAGGATTCCTCTCCAGTGTTGCCATGGATCTTGGGGTGCTTCTGAGTCTCCCCAGGGGAGTCAGGCCTCGTCTCGAGTGGGGGCATGCACGTGCGCTTTCCTCCCGAGCTGCAGCAGTAGTGTCACGCTTCCTGTCACGTGGATCAAGGGATCTGTGGCTTTCCCTCGAGGCTGTCCCTCGAGGCTTTCCCACGAGGCTTTCCCACAGGGCTGTGCCACGTGCCACCTTGGTGTGAGTCGATCCTCGGCGTGAAAGACGAGCCGGTGAAGGGAAAAGAGGTTCCTCTGGAATGGACTGAGACATCTGGGGGACTCTTGCAATGGTGGCACGACCCTGGAGTTCCTCTCGCCATTCCTGTTGAGAGGGCCTCCTCTTGAGATGCGACGGGAACGCCGGGAACTCTTTCCCGACGAAGCAGGGAAAGGATCCCTCATCTCGAGCTACGAGGCGGAAACGGGGCTCCTCTGGATGTGGGCGGGACCCTCGTGATTCCTCTCGAGTGGAGACGGGTATGTCGGGGAACTTCTGGATTTGCACCAAGGGTGTGAAGGACCCTTTCGAAGTTCCAGAGGTGAGGTGTGATCAGCCTCGAGACGCCTCAGCGGAAATGGGCCTCATCTCGCCTGGAGGGGAGAACCTCCTGGATTTTCTCCAGTTGCGGCAGGTCTTCTCGAGTTACGACGGGGACCTCAGGGACCCGCTCTGGTGGCCTCAGGAAAGGCCAGTCCCCATGCGAGTTGCTAGGGGACCTCTCGGGATTCCTCTCCCGTCCATGCCGGGGCCTCAGTCCTTGTGTGGAGTCGGGGCCGGAACCTGAGGATTCCTCTCCAGTGTTGCCATGGATCTTGGGGTGCTTCTGAGTCTCCCCAGGGGAGTCAGGCCTCGTCTCGCGTGGGGGCATGCACGTGCGCTTTCCTCCCGAGCTGCAGCAGTAGTGTCACGCTTCCTGTCACGTGGATCAAGGGATCTGTGGCTTTCCCTCGAGGCTGTCCCTCGAGGCTTTCCCACGAGGCTTTCCCACAGGGCTGTGCCACGTGCCACCTTGGTGTGAGTCGATCCTCGGCGTGAAAGACGAGCCGGTGAAGGGAAAAGAGTTTCCTCTGGAATGGACTGAGACATCTGGGGGACTCTTGGAATGGTGGCACGACCCTGGAGTTCCTCTCACCATTCCTGTTGAGAGGGCCTCCTCTTGAGATGCGACGGGAACGCCGGGAACTCTTTCCCGACGAAGCAGGGAAAGGATCCCTCATCTCGAGCTACGAGGCGGAAACGGGGCTCCTCTGGATGTGGGCGTGACCCTCGTGATTCCTCTCGAGTGGAGACGGCTACGTCGGGGAACTTCTGGATTTGCACCAAGGGTGTGAAGGACCCTTTCGAAGTTCCAGAGGTGAGGTGTGATCAGCCTCGAGACGCCTCAGCGGAAATGGGCCTCATCTCGCCTGGAGGGGAGAACCTCCTGGATTTTCTCGAGTTGCGGCAGGTCTTCTCGAGTTACGACGGGGACCTCAGGGACCCGCTCTGGTGGCCTCAGGAAAGGCCAGTCCCCATGCGAGTTGCTAGGGGACCTCTCGGGATTCCTCTCCCGTCCATGCCGGGGCCTCAGTCCTTGTGTGGAGTCGGGGCCGGAACCTGAGGATTCCTCTCCAGTGTTGCCATGGATCTTGGGGTGCTTCTGAGTCTCCCCAGGGGAGTCAGGCCTCGTCTCGAGTGGGGGCATGCACGTGCGCTTTCCTCCCGAGCTGCAGCAGTAGTGTCACGCTTCCTGTCACGTGGATCAAGGGATCTGTGGCTTTCCCTCGAGGCTGTCCCTCGAGGCTTTCCCACGAGGCTTTCCCACAGGGCTGTGCCACGTGCCACCTTGGTGTGAGTCGATCCTCGGCGTGAAAGACGAGCCGGTGAAGGGAAAAGAGGTTCCTCTGGAATGGACTGAGACATCTGGGGGACTCTTGGAATGGTGGCACGACCCTGGAGTTCCTCTCGCCATTCCTGTTGAGAGGGCCTCCTCTTGAGATGCGACGGGAACGCCGGGAACTCTTTCCCGACGAAGCAGGGAAAGGATCCCTCATCTCGAGCTACGAGGCGGAAACGGGGCTCCTCTGGATGTGGGCGGGACCCTCGTGATTCCTCTCGAGTGGAGACGGGTTTGTCGGGGAACTTCTTGATTTGCACCAAGGGTGTGAAGGACCCTTTCGAAGTTCCAGAGGTGAGGTGTGATCAGCCTCGAGACGCCTCAGCGGAAATGGGCCTCATCTCGCCTGGAGGGGAGAACCTCCTGGATTTTCTCGAGTTGCGGCAGGTCTTCTCGAGTTACGACGGGGACCTCAGGGACCCGCTCTGGTGGCCTCAGGAAAGGCCAGTCCCCATGCGAGTTGCTAGGGGACCTCTCGGGATTCCTCTCCCGTCCATGCCGGGGCCTCAGTCCTTGTGTGGAGTCGGGGCCGGAACCTGAGGATTCCTCTCCAGTGTTGCCATGGATCTTGGGGTGCTTCTGAGTCTCCCCAGGGGAGTCAGGCCTCGTCTCGAGTGGGGGCATGCACGTGCGCTTTCCTCCCGAGATGCAGCAGTAGTGTCACGCTTCCTGTCACGTGGATCAAGGGATCTGTGGCTTTCCCTCGAGGCTGTCCCTCGAGGCTTTCCCACGAGGCTTTCCCACAGGGCTGTGCCACGTGCCACCTTGGTGTGAGTCGATCCTCGGCGTGAAAGACGAGCCGGTGAAGGGAAAAGAGGTTCCTCTGGAATGGTCTGAGACATCTGGGGGACTCTTGGAATGGTGGCACGACCCTGGAGTTCCTCTCGCCGTTCCTGTTGAGAGGGCCTCCTCTTGAGATGCGACGGGAACGCCGGGAACTCTTTCCCGACGAAGCAGGGAAAGGATCCCTCATCTCGAGCTACGAGGCGGAAACGGGGCTCCTCTGGATGTGGGCGGGACCCTCGTGATTCCTCTCGAGTGGAGACGGCTAGGTCGGGGAACTTCTGGATTTGCACCAAGGGTGTGAAGGACCCTTTCGAAGTTCCAGAGGTGAGGTGTGATCAGCCTCGAGACGCCTCAGCGGAAATGGGCCTCATCTCGCCTGGAGGGGAGAACCTCCTGGATTTTCTCCAGTTGCGGCAGGTCTTCTCGAGTTACGACGGGGACCTCAGGGACCCACTCTGGTGGCCTCAGGAAAGGCCAGTCCCCATGCGAGTTGCTAGGGGACCTCTCGGGATTCCTCTCCCGTCCATGCCGGGGCCTCAGTCCTTGTGTGGAGTCGTGGCCGGAACCTGAGGTTTCCTCTCCAGTGTTGCCATGGATCTTGGGGTGCTTCTGAGTCTCCCCAGGGGAGTCAGGCATCGTCTCGAGTGGGGGCATGCACGTGCGCTTTCCTCCCGAGCTGCAGCAGTAGTGTCACGCTTCCTGTCACGTGGATCAAGGGATCTGTGGCTTTCCCTCGAGGATGTCCCTCGAGGCTTTCCCACGAGGCTTTCCCACAGGGCTGTGCCACGTGCCACCTTGGTGTGAGTCGATCCTCGGCGTGAAAGACGAGCCGGTGAAGGGAAAAGAGGTTCCTCTGGAATGGACTGAGACATCTGGGGGACTCTTGGAATGGTGGCACGACCCTGGAGTTCCTCTCGCCGTTCCTGTTGAGAGGGCCTCCTCTTGAGATGCGACGGGAACGCCGGGAACTCTTTCCCGACGAAACAGGGAAAGGATCCCTCATCTCGAGCTACGAGGCGGAAACGGGGCTCCTCTGGATGTGGGCGGGACCCTCGTGATTCCTCTCGAGTGGAGACGGCTAGGTCGGGGAACTTCTGGATTTGCACCAAGGGTGTGAAGGACCCTTTCGAAGTTCCAGAGGTGAGGTGTGATCAGCCTCGAGACGCCTCAGCGGAAATGGGCCTCATCTCGCCTGGAGGGGAGAACCTCCTGGATTTTCTCCAGTTGCGGCAGGTCTTCTCGAGTTACGACGGGGACCTCAGGGACCCACTCTGGTGGCCTCAGGAAAGGCCAGTCCCCATGCGAGTTGCTAGGGGACCTCTCGGGATTCCTCTCCCGTCCATGCCGGGGCCTCAGTCCTTGTGTGGAGTCGTGGCCGGAACCTGAGGTTTCCTCTCCAGTGTTGCCATGGATCTTGGGGTGCTTCTGAGTCTCCCCAGGGGAGTCAGGCATCGTCTCGAGTGGGGGCATGCACGTGCGCTTTCCTCCCGAGCTGCAGCAGTAGTGTCACGCTTCCTGTCACGTGGATCAAGGGATCTGTGGCTTTCCCTCGAGGATGTCCCTCGAGGCTTTCCCACGAGGCTTTCCCACAGGGCTGTGCCACGTGCCACCTTGGTGTGAGTCGATCCTCGGCGTGAAAGACGAGCCGGTGAAGGGAAAAGAGGTTCCTCTGGAATGGACTGAGACATCTGGGGGACTCTTGGAATGGTGGCACGACCCTGGAGTTCCTCTCGCCGTTCCTGTTGAGAGGGCCTCCTCTTGAGATGCGACGGGAACGCCGGGAACTCTTTCCCGACGAAACAGGGAAAGGATCCCTCATCTCGAGCTACGAGGCGGAAACGGGGCTCCTCTGGATGTGGGCGGGACCCTCGTGATTCCTCTCGAGTGGAGACGGCTAGGTCGGGGAACTTCTGGATTTGCACCAAGGGTGTGAAGGACCCTTTCGAAGTTCCAGAGGTGAGGTGTGATCAGCCTCGAGACGCCTCAGTGGAAATGGGCCTCATCTCGCCTGGAGGGGAGAACCTCCTGGATTTTCTCCAGTTGCGGCAGGTCTTCTCGAGTTACGACGGGGACCTCAGGGACCCGCTCTGGTGGCCTCAGGAAAGGCCAGTCCCCATGCGAGTTGCTAGGGGACCTCTCGGGATTCCTCTCCCGTCCATGCCGGGGCCTCAGTCCTTGTGTGGAGTCGGGGCCGGAACCTGAGGATTCCTCTCCAGTGTTGCCATGGATCTTGGGGTGCTTCTGAGTCTCCCCAGGGGAGTCAGGCCTCGTCTCGAGTGGGGGCATGCACGTGCGCTTTCCTCCCGAGCTGCAGCAGTAGTGTCACGCTTCCTGTCACGTGGATCAAGGGATCTGTGGCTTTCCCTCGAGGCTGTCCCTCGAGGCTTTCCCACGAGGCTTTCCCACAGGGCTGTGCCACGTGCCACCTTGGTGTGAGTCGATCCTCGGCGTGAAAGACGAGCCGGTGAAGGGAAAAGAGGTTCCTCTGGAATGGACTGAGACATCTGGGGGACTCTTGCAATGGTGGCACGACCCTGGAGTTCCTCTCGCCATTCCTGTTGAGAGGGCCTCCTCTTGAGATGCGACGGGAACGCCGGGAACTCTCTCCCGACGAAGCAGGGAAAGGATCCCTCATCTCGAGCTACGAGGCGGAAACGGGGCTCCTCTGGATGTGGGCGGGACCCTCGTGATTCCTCTCGAGTGGAGACGGCTAGGTCGGGGAACTTCTGGATTTGCACCAAGGGTGTGAAGGACCCTTTCGAAGTTCCAGAGGTGAGGTGTGATCAGCCTCGAGACGCCTCAGTGGAAATGGGCCTCATCTCGCCTGGAGGGGAGAACCTCCTGGATTTTCTCCAGTTGCGGCAGGTCTTCTCGAGTTACGACGGGGACCTCAGGGACCCGCTCTGGTGGCCTCAGGAAAGGCCAGTCCCCATGCGAGTTGCTAGGGGACCTCTCGGGATTCCTCTCCCGTCCATGCCGGGGCCTCAGTCCTTGTGTGGAGTCGGGGCCGGAACCTGAGGATTCCTCTCCAGTGTTGCCATGGATCTTGGGGTGCTTCTGAGTCTCCCCAGGGGAGTCAGGCCTCGTCTCGAGTGGGGGCATGCACGTGCGCTTTCCTCCCGAGCTGCAGCAGTAGTGTCACGCTTCCTGTCACGTGGATCAAGGGATCTGTGGCTTTCCCTCGAGGCTGTCCCTCGAGGCTTTCCCACGAGGCTTTCCCACAGGGCTGTGCCACATGCCACCTTGGTGTGAGTCGATCCTCGGCGTGAAAGACGAGCCGGTGAAGGGAAAAGAGGTTCCTCTGGAATGGACTGAGACATCTGGGGGACTCTTGGAATGGTGGCACGACCCTGGAGTTCCTCTCGCCATTCCTGTTGAGAGGGCCTCCTCTTGAGATGCGACGGGAACGCCGGGAACTCTTTCCCGACGAAGCAGGGAAAGGATCCCTCATCTCGAGCTACGAGGCGGAAACGGGGCTCCTCTGGATGTGGGCGGGACCCTCGTGATTCCTCTCGAGTGGAGACGGGTATGTCGGGGAACTTCTGGATTTGCACCAAGGGTGTGAAGGACCCTTTCGAAGTTCCAGAGGTGAGGTGTGATCAGCCTCGAGACGCCTCAGCGGAAATGGGCCTCATCTCGCCTGGAGGGGAGAACCTCCTGGATTTTCTCCAGTTGCGGCAGGTCTTCTCGAGTTACGACGGGGACCTCAGGGACCCGCTCTGGTGGCCTCAGGAAAGGCCAGTCCCCATGCGAGTTGCTAGGGGACCTCTCGGGATTCCTCTCCCGTCCATGCCGGGGCCTCAGTCCTTGTGTGGAGTCGGGGCCGGAACCTGAGGATTCCTCTCCAGTGTTGCCATGGATCTTGGGGTGCTTCTGAGTCTCCCCAGGGGAGTCAGGCCTCGTCTCGAGTGGGGGCATGCACGTGCGCTTTCCTCCCGAGCTGCAGCAGTAGTGTCACGCTTCCTGTCACGTGGATCAAGGGATCTGTGGCTTTCCCTCGAGGCTGTCCCTCGAGGCTTTCCCACGAGGCTTTCCCACAGGGCTGTGCCACGTGCCACCTTGGTGTGAGTCGATCCTCGGCGTGAAAGACGAGCCGGTGAAGGGAAAAGAGGTTCCTCTGGAATGGACTGAGACATCTGGGGGACTCTTGCAATGGTGGCACGACCCTGGAGTTCCTCTCGCCATTCCTGTTGAGAGGGCCTCCTCTTGAGATGCGACGGGAACGCCGGGAACTCTCTCCCGACGAAGCAGGGAAAGGATCCCTCATCTCGAGCTACGAGGCGGAAACGGGGCTCCTCTGGATGTGGGCGGGACCCTCGTGATTCCTCTCGAGTGGAGACGGCTAGGTCGGGGAACTTCTGGATTTGCACCAAGGGTGTGAAGGACCCTTTCGAAGTTCCAGAGGTGAGGTGTGATCAGCCTCGAGACGCCTCAGCGGAAATGGGCCTCATCTCGCCTGGAGGGGAGAACCTCCTGGATTTTCTCGAGTTGCGGCAGGTCTTCTCGAGTTACGACGGGGACCTCAGGGACCCGCTCTGGTGGCCTCAGGAAAGGCCAGTCCCCATGCGAGTTGCTAGGGGACCTCTCGGGATTCCTCTCCCGTCCATGCCGGGGCCTCAGTCCTTGTGTGGAGTCGGGGCCGGAACCTGAGGATTCCTCTCCAGTGTTGCCATGGATCTTGGGGTGCTTCTGAGTCTCCCCAGGGGAGTCAGGCCTCGTCTCGAGTGGGGGCATGCACGTGCGCTTTCCTCCCGAGCTGCAGCAGTAGTGTCACGCTTCCTGTCACGTGGATCAAGGGATCTGTGGCTTTCCCTCGAGGATGTCCCTCGAGGCTTTCCCACGAGGCTTTCCCACAGGGCTGTGCCACGTGCCACCTTGGTGTGAGTCGATCCTCGGCGTGAAAGACGAGCCGGTGAAGGGAAAAGAGGTTCCTCTGGAATGGACTGAGACATCTGGGGGACTCTTGGAATGGTGGCACGACCCTGGAGTTCCTCTCGCCATTCCTGTTGAGAGGGCCTCCTCTTGAGATGCGACGGGAACGCCGGGAACTCTTTCCCGACGAAGCAGGGAAAGGATCCCTCATCTCGAGCTACGAGGCGGAAACGGGGCTCCTCTGGATGTGGGCGGGACCCTCGTGATTCCTCTCGAGTGGAGACGGGTATGTCGGGGAACTTCTGGATTTGCACCAAGGGTGTGAAGGACCCTTTCGAAGTTCCAGAGGTGAGGTGTGATCAGCCTCGAGACGCCTCAGCGGAAATGGGCCTCATCTCGCCTGGAGGGGAGAACCTCCTGGATTTTCTCCAGTTGCGGCAGGTCTTCTCGAGTTACGACGGGGACCTCAGGGACCCGCTCTGGTGGCCTCAGGAAAGGCCAGTCCCCATGCGAGTTGCTAGGGGACCTCTCGGGATTCCTCTCCCGTCCATGCCGGGGCCTCAGGCCTTGTGTGGAGTCGGGGCCGGAACCTGAGGATTCCTCTCCAGTGTTGCCATGGATCTTGGGGTGCTTCTGAGTCTCCCCAGGGGAGTCAGGCCTCGTCTCGAGTGGGGGCATGCACGTGCGCTTTCCTCCCGAGCTGCAGCAGTAGTGTCACGCTTCCTGTCACGTGGATCAAGGGATCTGTGGCTTTCCCTCGAGGCTGTCCCTCGAGGCTTTCCCACGAGGCTTTCCCACAGGGCTGTGCCACGTGCCACCTTGGTGTGAGTCGATCCTCGGCGTGAAAGACGAGCCGGTGAAGGGAAAAGAGTTTCCTCTGGAATGGACTGAGACATCTGGGGGACTCTTGGAATGGTGGCACGACCCTGGAGTTCCTCTCACCATTCCTGTTGAGAGGGCCTCCTCTTGAGATGCGACGGGAACGCCGGGAACTCTTTCCCGACGAAGCAGGGAAAGGATCCCTCATCTCGAGCTACGAGGCGGAAACGGGGCTCCTCTGGATGTGGGCGTGACCCTCGTGATTCCTCTCGAGTGGAGACGGCTACGTCGGGGAACTTCTGGATTTGCACCAAGGGTGTGAAGGACCCTTTCGAAGTTCCAGAGGTGAGGTGTGATCAGCCTCGAGACGCCTCAGCGGAAATGGGCCTCATCTCGCCTGGAGGGGAGAACCTCCTGGATTTTCTCCAGTTGCGGCAGGTCTTCTCGAGTTACGACGGGGACCTCAGGGACCCGCTCTGGTGGCCTCAGGAAAGGCCAGTCCCCATGCGAGTTGCTAGGGGACCTCTCGGGATTCCTCTCCCGTCCATGCCGGGGCCTCAGTCCTTGTGTGGAGTCGGGGCCGGAACCTGAGGATTCCTCTCCAGTGTTGCCATGGATCTTGGGGTGCTTCTGAGTCTCCCCAGGGGAGTCAGGCCTCGTCTCGAGTGGGGGCATGCACGTGCGCTTTCCTCCCGAGCTGCAGCAGTAGTGTCACGCTTCCTGTCACGTGGATCAAGGGATCTGTGGCTTTCCCTCGAGGCTGTCCCTCGAGGCTTTCCCACGAGGCTTTCCCACAGGGCTGTGCCACGTGCCACCTTGGTGTGAGTCGATCCTCGGCGTGAAAGACGAGCCGGTGAAGGGAAAAGAGGTTCCTCTGGAATGGACTGAGACATCTGGGGGACTCTTGGAATGGTGGCACGACCCTGGAGTTCCTCTCGCCATTCCTGTTGAGAGGGCCTCCTCTTGAGATGCGACGGGAACGCCGGGAACTCTTTCCCGACGAAGCAGGGAAAGGATCCCTCATCTCGAGCTACGAGGCGGAAACGGGGCTCCTCTGGATGTGGGCGGGACCCTCGTGATTCCTCTCGAGTGGAGACGGGTATGTCGGGGAACTTCTTGATTTGCACCAAGGGTGTGAAGGACCCTTTCGAAGTTCCAGAGGTGAGGTGTGATCAGCCTCGAGACGCCTCAGTGGAAATGGGCCTCATCTCGCCTGGAGGGGAGAACCTCCTGGATTTTCTCGAGTTGCGGCACGACTTCTCGAGTTACGACGGGGACCTCAGGGACCCGCTCTGGTGGCCTCAGGAAAGGCCAGTCCCCATGCGAGTTGCTAGGGGACCTCTCGGGATTCCTCTCCCGTCCATGCCGGGGCCTCAGTCCTTGTGTGGAGTCGGGGCCGGAACCTGAGGATTCCTCTCCAGTGTTGCCATGGATCTTGGGGTGCTTCTGAGTCTCCCCAGGGGAGTCAGGCCTCGTCTCGAGTGGGGGCATGCACGTGCGCTTTCCTCCCGAGATGCAGCAGTAGTGTCACGCTTCCTGTCACGTGGATCAAGGGATCTGTGGCTTTCCCTCGAGGCTGTCCCTCGAGGCTTTCCCACGAGGCTTTCCCACAGGGCTGTGCCACGTGCCACCTTGGTGTGAGTCGATCCTCGGCGTGAAAGACGAGCCGGTGAAGGGAAAAGAGGTTCCTCTGGAATGGTCTGAGACATCTGGGGGACTCTTGGAATGGTGGCACGACCCTGGAGTTCCTCTCGCCGTTCCTGTTGAGAGGGCCTCCTCTTGAGATGCGACGGGAACGCCGGGAACTCTTTCCCGACGAAGCAGGGAAAGGATCCCTCATCTCGAGCTACGAGGCGGAAACGGGGCTCCTCTGGATGTGGGCGGGACCCTCGTGATTCCTCTCGAGTGGAGACGGCTAGGTCGGGGAACTTCTGGATTTGCACCAAGGGTGTGAAGGACCCTTTCGAAGTTCCAGAGGTGAGGTGTGATCAGCCTCGAGACGCCTCAGTGGAAATGGGCCTCATCTCGCCTGGAGGGGAGAACCTCCTGGATTTTCTCCAGTTGCGGCAGGTCTTCTCGAGTTACGACGGGGACCTCAGGGACCCGCTCTGGTGGCCTCAGGAAAGGCCAGTCCCCATGCGAGTTGCTAGGGGACCTCTCGGGATTCCTCTCCCGTCCATGCCGGGGCCTCAGTCCTTGTGTGGAGTCGGGGCAGGAACCTGAGGATTCCTCTCCAGTGTTGCCATGGATCTTGGGGTGCTTCTGAGTCTCCCCAGGGGAGTCAGGCCTCGTCTCGAGTGGGGGCATGCACGTGCGCTTTCCTCCCGAGCTGCAGCAGTAGTGTCACGCTTCCTGTCACGTGGATCAAGGGATCTGTGGCTTTCCCTCGAGGCTGTCCCTCGAGGCTTTCCCACGAGGCTTTCCCACAGGGCTGTGCCACGTGCCACCTTGGTGTGAGTCGATCCTCGGCGTGAAAGACGAGCCGGTGAAGGGAAAAGAGGTTCCTCTGGAATGGACTGAGACATCTGGGGGACTCTTGCAATGGTGGCACGACCCTGGAGTTCCTCTCGCCATTCCTGTTGAGAGGGCCTCCTCTTGAGATGCGACGGGAACGCCGGGAACTCTCTCCCGACGAAGCAGGGAAAGGATCCCTCATCTCGAGCTACGAGGCGGAAACGGGGCTCCTCTGGATGTGGGCGGGACCCTCGTGATTCCTCTCGAGTGGAGACGGCTAGGTCGGGGAACTTCTGGATTTGCACCAAGGGTGTGAAGGACCCTTTCGAAGTTCCAGAGGTGAGGTGTGATCAGCCTCGAGACGCCTCAGCGGAAATGGGCCTCATCTCGCCTGGAGGGGAGAACCTCCTGGATTTTCTCCAGTTGCGGCAGGTCTTCTCGAGTTACGACGGGGACCTCAGGGACCCGCTCTGGTGGCCTCAGGAAAGGCCAGTCCTCATGCGAGTTGCTAGGGGACCTCTCGGGATTCCTCTCCCGTCCATGCCGGGGCCTCAGTCCTTGTGTGGAGTCGGGGCCGGAACCTGAGGATTCCTCTCCAGTGTTGCCATGGATCTTGGGGTGCTTCTGAGTCTCCCCAGGGGAGTCAGGCCTCGTCTCGAGTGGGGGCATGCACGTGCGCTTTCCTCCCGAGCTGCAGCAGTAGTGTCACGCTTCCTGTCACGTGGATCAAGGGATCTGTGGCTTTCCCTCGAGGCTGTCCCTCGAGGCTTTCCCACGAGGCTTTCCCACAGGGCTGTGCCACGTGCCACCTTGGTGTGAGTCGATCCTCGGCGTGAAAGACGAGCCGGTGAAGGGAAAAGAGGTTCCTCTGGAATGGACTGAGACATCTGGGGGACTCTTGCAATGGTGGCACGACCCTGGAGTTCCTCTCGCCGTTCCTGTTGAGAGGGCCTCCTCTTGAGATGCGACGGGAACGCCGGGAACTCTTTCCCGACGAAGCAGGGAAAGGATCCCTCATCTCGAGCTACGAGGCGGAAACGGGGCTCCTCTGGATGTGGGCGGGACCCTCGTGATTCCTCTCGAGTGGAGACGGCTAGGTCGGGGAACTTCTGGATTTGCACCAAGGGTGTGAAGGACCCTTTCGAAGTTCCAGAGGTGAGGTGTGATCAGCCTCGAGACGCCTCAGTGGAAATGGGCCTCATCTCGCCTGGAGGGGAGAACCTCCTGGATTTTCTCCAGTTGCGGCAGGTCTTCTCGAGTTACGACGGGGACCTCAGGGACCCGCTCTGGTGGCCTCAGGAAAGGCCAGTCCCCATGCGAGTTGCTAGGGGACCTCTCGGGATTCCTCTCCCGTCCATGCCGGGGCCTCAGTCCTTGTGTGGAGTCGGGGCCGGAACCTGAGGATTCCTCTCCAGTGTTGCCATGGATCTTGGGGTGCTTCTGAGTCTCCCCAGGGGAGTCAGGCCTCGTCTCGAGTGGGGGCATGCACGTGCGCTTTCCTCCCGAGCTGCAGCAGTAGTGTCACGCTTCCTGTCACGTGGATCAAGGGATCTGTGACTTTCCCTCGAGGATGTCCCTCGAGGCTTTCCCACGAGGCTTTCCCACAGGGCTGTGCCACGTGCCACCTTGGTGTGAGTCGATCCTCGGCGTGAAAGACGAGCCGGTGAAGGGAAAAGAGGTTCCTCTGGAATGGACTGAGACATCTGGGGGACTCTTGGAATGGTGGCACGACCCTGGAGTTCCTCTCGCCATTCCTGTTGAGAGGGCCTCCTCTTGAGATGCGACGGGAACGCCGGGAACTCTTTCCCGACGAAGCAGGGAAAGGATCCCTCATCTCGAGCTACGAGGCGGAAACGGGGCTCCTCTGGATGTGGGCGGGACCCTCGTGATTCCTCTCGAGTGGAGACGGGTATGTCGGGGAACTTCTTGATTTGCACCAAGGGTGTGAAGGACCCTTTCGAAGTTCCAGAGGTGAGGTGTGATCAGCCTCGAGACGCCTCAGCGGAAATGGGCCTCATCTCGCCTGGAGGGGAGAACCTCCTGGATTTTCTCGAGTTGCGGCAGGACTTCTCGAGTTACGACGGGGACCTCAGGGACCCGCTCTGGTGGCCTCAGGAAAGGCCAGTCCCCATGCGAGTTGCTAGGGGACCTCTCGGGATTCCTCTCCCGTCCATGCCGGGGCCTCAGTCCTTGTGTGGAGTCGGGGCCGGAACCTGAGGATTCCTCTCCAGTGTTGCCATGGATCTTGGGGTGCTTCTGAGTCTCCCCAGGGGAGTCAGGCCTCGTCTCGAGTGGGGGCATGCACGTGCGCTTTCCTCCCGAGATGCAGCAGTAGTGTCACGCTTCCTGTCACGTGGATCAAGGGATCTGTGGCTTTCCCTCGAGGCTGTCCCTCGAGGCTTTCCCACGAGGCTTTCCCACAGGGCTGTGCCACGTGCCACCTTGGTGTGAGTCGATCCTCGGCGTGAAAGACGAGCCGGTGAAGGGAAAAGAGGTTCCTCTGGAATGGTCTGAGACATCTGGGGGACTCTTGGAATGGTGGCACGACCCTGGAGTTCCTCTCGCCGTTCCTGTTGAGAGGGCCTCCTCTTGAGATGCGACGGGAACGCCGGGAACTCTTTCCCGACGAAGCAGGGATAGGATCCCTCATCTCGAGCTACGAGGCGGAAACGGGGCTCCTCTGGATGTGGGCGGGACCCTCGTGATTCCTCTCGAGTGGAGACGGCTAGGTCGGGGAACTTCTGGATTTGCACCAAGGGTGTGAAGGACCCTTTCGAAGTTCCAGAGGTGAGGTGTGATCAGCCTCGAGACGCCTCAGCGGAAATGGGCCTCATCTCGCCTGGAGGGGAGAACCTCCTGGATTTTCTCGAGTTGCGGCAGGTCTTCTCGAGTTACGACGGGGACCTCAGGGACCCGCTCTGGTGGCCTCAGGAAAGGCCAGTCCCCATGCGAGTTGCTAGGGGACCTCTCGGGATTCCTCTCCCGTCCATGCCGGTGCCTCAGTCCTTGTGTGGAGTCGTGGCCGGAACCTGAGGTTTCCTCTCCAGTGTTGCCATGGATCTTGGGGTGCTTCTGAGTCTCCCCAGGGGAGTCAGGCATCGTCTCGAGTGGGGGCATGCACGTGCGCTTTCCTCCCGAGATGCAGCAGTAGTGTCACGCTTCCTGTCACGTGGATCAAGGGATCTGTGGCTTTCCCTCGAGGCTGTCCCTCGAGGCTTTCCCACGAGGCTTTCCCACAGGGCTGTGCCACGTGCCACCTTGGTGTGAGTCGATCCTCGGCGTGAAAGACGAGCCGGTGAAGGGAAAAGAGGTTCCTCTGGAATGGACTGAGACATCTGGGGGACTCTTGCAATGGTGGCACGACCCTGGAGTTCCTCTCGCCGTTCCTGTTGAGAGGGCCTCCTCTTGAGATGCGACGGGAACGCCGGGAACTCTTTCCCGACGAAGCAGGGAAAGGATCCCTCATCTCGAGTTACGAGGCGGAAACGGGGCTCCTCTGGATGTGGGCGGGACCCTCGTGATTCCTCTCGAGTGGAGACGGCTAGGTCGGGGAACTTCTGGATTTGCACCAAGGGTGTGAAGGACCCTTTCGAAGTTCCAGAGGTGAGGTGTGATCAGCCTCGAGACGCCTCAGTGGAAATGGGCCTCATCTCGCCTGGAGGGGAGAACCTCCTGGATTTTCTCCAGTTGCGGCAGGTCTTCTCGAGTTACGACGGGGACCTCAGGGACCCGCTCTGGTGGCCTCAGGAAAGGCCAGTCCCCATGCGAGTTGCTAGGGGACCTCTCGGGATTCCTCTCCCGTCCATGCCGGGGCCTCAGTCCTTGTGTGGAGTCGGGGCCGGAACCTGAGGATTCCTCTCCAGTGTTGCCATGGATCTTGGGGTGCTTCTGAGTCTCCCCAGGGGAGTCAGGCCTCGTCTCGAGTGGGGGCATGCACGTGCGCTTTCCTCCCGAGCTGCAGCAGTAGTGTCACGCTTCCTGTCACGTGGATCAAGGGATCTGTGGCTTTCCCTCGAGGCTGTCCCTCGAGGCTTTCCCACGAGGCTTTCCCACAGGGCTGTGCCACGTGCCACCTTGGTGTGAGTCGATCCTCGGCGTGAAAGACGAGCCGGTGAAGGGAAAAGAGGTTCCTCTGGAATGGACTGAGACATCTGGGGGACTCTTGCAATGGTGGCACGACCCTGGAGTTCCTCTCGCCATTCCTGTTGAGAGGGCCTCCTCTTGAGATGCGACGGGAACGCCGGGAACTCTCTCCCGACGAAGCAGGGAAAGGATCCCTCATCTCGAGCTACGAGGCGGAAACGGGGCTCCTCTGGATGTGGGCGGGACCCTCGTGATTCCTCTCGAGTGGAGACGGCTAGGTCGGGGAACTTCTGGATTTGCACCAAGGGTGTGAAGGACCCTTTCGAAGTTCCAGAGGTTAGGTGTGATCAGCCTCGAGACGCCTCAGCGGAAATGGGCCTCATCTCGCCTGGAGGGGAGAACCTCCTGGATTTTCTCCAGTTGCGGCAGGTCTTCTCGAGTTACGACGGGGACCTCAGGGACCCGCTCTGGTGGCCTCAGGAAAGGCCAGTCCTCATGCGAGTTGCTAGGGGACCTCTCGGGATTCCTCTCCCGTCCATGCCGGGGCCTCAGTCCTTGTGTGGAGTCGGGGCCAGAACCTGAGGATTCCTCTCCAGTGTTGCCATGGATCTTGGGGTGCTTCTGAGTCTCCCCAGGGGAGTCAGGCCTCGTCTCGAGTGGGGGCATGCACGTGCGCTTTCCTCCCGAGCTGCAGCAGTAGTGTCACGCTTCCTGTCACGTGGATCAAGGGATCTGTGGCTTTCCCACGAGGCTTTCCCACAGGGCTGTGCCACGTGCCACCTTGGTGTGAGTCGATCCTCGGCGTGAAAGACGAGCCGGTGAAGGGAAAAGAGGTTCCTCTGGAATGGACTGAGACATCTGGGGGACTCTTGCAATGGTGGCACGACCCTGGAGTTCCTCTCGCCGTTCCTGTTGAGAGGGCCTCCTCTTGAGATGCGACGGGAACGCCGGGAACTCTTTCCCGACGAAGCAGGGAAAGGATCCCTCATCTCGAGCTACGAGGCGGAAACGGGGCTCCTCTGGATGTGGGCGGGACCCTCGTGATTCCTCTCGAGTGGAGACGGCTAGGTCGGGGAACTTCTGGATTTGCACCAAGGGTGTGAAGGACCCTTTCGAAGTTCCAGAGGTGAGGTGTGATCAGCCTCGAGACGCCTCAGCGGAAATGGGCCTAATCTCGCCTGGAGGGGAGAACCTCCTGGATTTTCTCGAGTTGCGGCAGGTCTTCTCGAGTTACGACGGGGACCTCAGGGACCCGCTCTGGTGGCCTCAGGAAAGGCCAGTCCCCATGCGAGTTGCTAGGGGACCTCTCGGGATTCCTCTCCCGTCCATGCCGGGGCCTCAGTCCTTGTGTGGAGTCGGGGCCAGAACCTGAGGATTCCTCTCCAGTGTTGCCATGGATCTTGGGGTGCTTCTGAGTCTCCCCAGGGGAGTCAGGCCTCGTCTCGAGTGGGGGCATGCAGGTGCGCTTTCCTCCCGAGCTGCAGCAGTAGTGTCACGCTTCCTGTCACGTGGATCAAGGGATCTGTGGCTTTCCCTCGAGGCTGTCCCTCGAGGCTTTCCCACGAGGCTTTCCCACAGGGCTGTGCCACGTGCCACCTTGGTGTGAGTCGATCCTCGGCGTGAAAGACGAGCCGGTGAAGGGAAAAGAGTTTCCTCTGGAATGGACTGAGACATCTGGGGGACTCTTGCAATGGTGGCACGACCCTGGAGTTCCTCTCGCCATTCCTGTTGAGAGGGCCTCCTCTTGAGATGCGACGGGAACGCCGGGAACTCTCTCCCGACGAAGCAGGGAAAGGATCCCTCATCTCGAGCTACGAGGCGGAAACGGGGCTCCTCTGGATGTGGGCGGGACCCTCGTGATTCCTCTCGAGTGGAGACGGCTAGGTCGGGGAACTTCTGGATTTGCACCAAGGGTGTGAAGGACCCTTTCGAAGTTCCAGAGGTGAGGTGTGATCAGCCTCGAGACGCCTCAGCGGAAATGGGCCTCATCTCGCCTGGAGGGGAGAACCTCCTGGATTTTCTCGAGTTGCGGCAGGTCTTCTCGAGTTACGACGGGGACCTCAGGGACCCGCTCTGGTGGCCTCAGGAAAGGCCAGTCCTCATGCGAGTTGCTAGGGGACCTCTCGGGATTCCTCTCCCGTCCATGCCGGGGCCTCAGTCCTTGTGTGGAGTCGGGGCCGGAACCTGAGGATTCCTCTCCAGTGTTGCCATGGATCTTGGGGTGCTTCTGAGTCTCCCCAGGGGAGTCAGGCCTCGTCTCGAGTGGGGGCATGCACGTGCGCTTTCCTCCCGAGCTGCAGCAGTAGTGTCACGCTTCCTGTCACGTGGATCAAGGGATCTGTGGCTTTCCCTCGAGGCTGTCCCTCGAGGCTTTCCCACGAGGCTTTCCCACAGGGCTGTGCCACATGCCACCTTGGTGTGAGTCGATCCTCGGCGTGAAAGACGAGCCGGTGAAGGGAAAAGAGTTTCCTCTGGAATGGACTGAGACATCTGGGGGACTCTTGGAATGGTGGCACGACCCTGGAGTTCCTCTCGCCATTCCTGTTGAGAGGGCCTCCTCTTGAGATGCGACGGGAACGCCGGGAACTCTTTCCCGACGAAGCAGGGAAAGGATCCCTCATCTCGAGCTACGAGGCGGAAACGGGGCTCCTCTGGATGTGGGCGGGACCCTCGTGATTCCTCTCGAGTGGAGACGGCTAGGTCGGGGAACTTCTGGATTTGCACCAAGGGTGTGAAGGACCCTTTCGAAGTTCCAGAGGTGAGGTGTGATCAGCCTCGAGACGCCTCAGTGGAAATGGGCCTCATCTCGCCTGGAGGGGAGAACCTCCTGGATTTTCTCGAGTTGCGGCAGGTCTTCTCGAGTTACGACGGGGACCTCAGGGACCCGCTCTGGTGGCCTCAGGAAAGGCCAGTCCCCATGCGAGTTGCTAGGGGACCTCTCAGGATTCCTCTCCCGTCCATGCCGTGGCCTCAGTCCTTGTGTGGAGTCGGGGCCGGAACCTGAGGATTCCTCTCCAGTGTTGCCATGGATCTTGGGGTGCTTCTGAGTCTCCCCAGGGGAGTCAGGCCTCGTCTCGAGTGGGGGCATGCAGGTGCGCTTTCCTCCCGAGCTGCAGCAGTAGTGTCACGCTTCCTGTCACGTGGATCAAGGGATCTGTGGCTTTCCCTCGAGGCTGTCCCTCGAGGCTTTCCCACGAGGCTTTCCCACAGGGCTGTGCCACGTGCCACCTTGGTGTGAGTCGATCCTCGGCGTGAAAGACGAGCCGGTGAAGGGAAAAGAGGTTCCTCTGGAATGGACTGAGACATCTGGGGGACTCTTGGAATGGTGGCACTACCCTGGAGTTCCTCTCGCCATTCCTGTTGAGAGGGCCTCCTCTTGAGATGCGACGGGAACGCCGGGAACTCTTTCCCGACGAAGCAGGGAAAGGATCCCTCATCTCGAGCTACGAGGCGGAAACGGGGCTCCTCTGGATGTGGGCGGGACCCTCGTGATTCCTCTCGAGTGGAGACGGCTAGGTCGGGGAACTTCTGGATTTGCACCAAGGGTGTGAAGGACCCTTTCGAAGTTCCAGAGGTGAGGTGTGATCAGCCTCGAGACGCCTCAGCGGAAATGGGCCTCATCTCGCCTGGAGGGGAGAACCTCCTGGATTTTCTCCAGTTGCGGCAGGTCTTCTCGAGTTACGACGGGGACCTCAGGGACCCACTCTGGTGGCCTCAGGAAAGGCCAGTCCCCATGCGAGTTGCTAGGGGACCTCTCGGGATTCCTCTCCCGTCCATGCCGGGGCCTCAGTCCTTGTGTGGAGTCGTGGCCGGAACCTGAGGTTTCCTCTCCAGTGTTGCCATGGATCTTGGGGTGCTTCTGAGTCTCCCCAGGGGAGTCAGGCATCGTCTCGAGTGGGGGCATGCACGTGCGCTTTCCTCCCGAGCTGCAGCAGTAGTGTCACGCTTCCTGTCACGTGGATCAAGGGATCTGTGGCTTTCCCTCAAGGATGTCCCTCGAGGCTTTCCCACGAGGCTTTCCCACAGGGCTGTGCCACGTGCCACCTTGGTGTGAGTCGATCCTCGGCGTGAAAGACGAGCCGGTGAAGGGAAAAGAGGTTCCTCTGGAATGGACTGAGACATCTGGGGGACTCTTGCAATGGTGGCACGACCCTGGAGTTCCTCTCGCCGTTCCTGTTGAGAGGGCCTCCTCTTGAGATGCAACGGGAACGCCGGGAACTCTTTCCCGACGAAGCAGGGAAAGGATCCCTCATCTCGAGCTACGAGGCGGAAACGGGGCTCCTCTGGATGTGGGCGGGACCCTCGTGATTCCTCTCGAGTGGAGACGGCTAGGTCGGGGAACTTCTGGATTTGCACCAAGGGTGTGAAGGACCCTTTCGAAGTTCCAGAGGTGAGGTGTGATCAGCCTCGAGACGCCTCAGCGGAAATGGGCCTCATCTCGCCTGGAGGGGAGAACCTCCTGGATTTTCTCCAGTTGCGGCAGGTCTTCTCGAGTTAGGACGGGGACCTCAGGGACCCACTCTGGTGGCCTCAGGAAAGGCCAGTCCCCATGCGAGTTGCTAGGGGACCTCTCGGGATTCCTCTCCCGTCCATGCCGGGGCCTCAGTCCTTGTGTGGAGTCGTGGCCGGAACCTGAGGTTTCCTCTCCAGTGTTGCCATGGATCTTGGGGTGCTTCTGAGTCTCCCCAGGGGAGTCAGGCATCGTCTCGAGTTGGGGCATGCACGTGCGCTTTCCTCCCGAGCTGCAGCAGTAGTGTCACGCTTCCTGTCACGTGGATCAAGGGATCTGTGGCTTTCCCTCGAGGCTGTCCCTCGAGGCTTTCCCACGAGGCTTTCCCACAGGGCTGTGCCACGTGCCACCTTGGTGTGAGTCGATCCTCGGCGTGAAAGACGAGCCGGTGAAGGGAAAAGAGGTTCCTCTGGAATGGACTGAGACATCTGGGGGACTCTTGGAATGGTGGCACGACCCTGGAGTTCCTCTCGTCATTCCTGTTGAGAGGGCCTCCTCTTGAGATGCGACGGGAACGCCGGGAACTCTCTCCCGACGAAGCAGGGAAAGGATCCCTCATCTCGAGCTACGAGGCGGAAACGGGGCTCCTCTGGATGTGGGCGGGACCCTCGTGATTCCTCTCGAGTGGAGACGGCTAGGTCGGGGAACTTCTGGATTTGCACCAAGGGTGTGAAGGACCCTTTCGAAGTTCCAGAGGTGAGGTGTGATCAGCCTCGAGACGCCTCAGCGGAAATGGGCCTCATCTCGCCTGGAGGGGAGAACCTCCTGGATTTTCTCCAGTTGCGGCAGGTCTTCTCGAGTTACGACGGGGACCTTAGGGACCCGCTCTGGTGGCCTCAGGAAAGGCCAGTCCCCATGCGAGTTGCTAGGGGACCTCTCGGGATTCCTCTGCCGTCCATGCCGGGGCCTCAGTCCTTGTGTGGAGTCGGGGCCGGAACCTGAGGATTCCTCTCCAGTGTTGCCATGGATCTTGGGGTGCTTCTGAGTCTCCCCAGGGGAGTCAGGCCTCGTCTCGAGTGGGGGCATGCACGTGCGCTTTCCTCCCGAGCTGCAGCAGTAGTGTCACGCTTCCTGTCACGTGGATCAAGGGATCTGTGGCTTTCCCTCGAGGCTGTCCCTCGAGGCTTTCCCACGAGGCTTTCCCACAGGGCTGTGCCACGTGCCACCTTGGTGTGAGTCGATCCTCGGCGTGAAAGACGAGCCGGTGAAGGGAAAAGAGTTTCCTCTGGAATGGACTGAGACATCTGGGGGACTCTTGGAATGGTGGCACGACCCTGGAGTTCCTCTCGCCATTCCTGTTGAGAGGGCCTCCTCTTGAGATGCGACGGGAACGCCGGGAACTCTTTCCCGACGAAGCAGTGAAAGGATCCCTCATCTCGAGCTACGAGGCGGAAACGGGGCTCCTCTGGATGTGGGCGTGACCCTCGTGATTCCTCTCGAGTGGAGACGGCTACGTCGGGGAACTTCTGGATTTGCACCAAGGGTGTGAAGGACACTTTCGAAGTTCCAGAGGTGAGGTGTGATCAGCCTCGAGACGCCTCAGTGGAAATGGGCCTCATCTCGCCTGGAGGGGAGAACCTCTTGGATTTTCTCGAGTTGCGGCAGGTCTTCTCGAGTTACGACGGGGACCTCAGGGACCCGCTCTGGTGGCCTCAGGAAAGGCCAGTCCCCATACGAGTTGCTAGGGGACCTCTCGGGATTCCTCTCCCGTCCATGCCGGGGCCTCAGTCCTTGTGTGGAGTCGGGGCCGGAACCTGAGGATTCCTCTCCAGTGTTGCCATGGATCTTGGGGTGCTTCTGAGTCTCCCCAGGGGAGTCAGGCCTCGTCTCGAGTGGGGGCATGCACGTGCGCTTTCCTCCCGAGCTGCAGCAGTAGTGTCACGCTTTCTGTCACGTGGATCAAGGGATCTGTGGCTTTCCCTCGAGGCTGTCCCTCGAGGCTTTCCCACGAGGCTTTCCCACAGGGCTGTGCCACGTGCCACCTTGGTGTGAGTCGATCCTCGGCGTGAAAGACGAGCCGGTGAAGGGAAAAGAGGTTCCTCTGGAATGGACTGAGACATCTGGGGGACTCTTGGAATGGTGGCACGACCCTGGAGTTCCTCTCGCCATTCCTGTTGAGAGGGCCTCCTCTTGAGATGCGACGGGAACGCCGGGAACTCTTTCCCGACGAAGCAGGGAAAGGATCCCTCATCTCGAGCTACGAGGCGGAAACGGGGCTCCTCTGGATGTGGGCGGGACCCTCGTGATTCCTCTCGAGTGGAGACGGCTAGGTCGGGGAACTTCTGGATTTGCACCAAGGGTGTGAAGGACCCTTTCGAAGTTCCAGAGGTGAGGTGTGATCAGCCTCGAGACGCCTCAGTGGAAATGGGCCTCATCTCGCCTGGAGGGGAGAACCTCCTGGATTTTCTCGAGTTGCGGCAGGTCTTCTCGAGTTACGACGGGGACCTCAGGGACCCGCTCTGGTGGCCTCAGGAAAGGCCAGTCCCCATGCGAGTTGCTAGGGGACCTCTCAGGATTCCTCTCCCGTCCATGCCGTGGCCTCAGTCCTTGTGTGGAGTCGGGGCCGGAACCTGAGGATTCCTCTCCAGTGTTGCCATGGATCTTGGGGTGCTTCTGAGTCTCCCCAGGGGAGTCAGGCCTCGTCTCGAGTGGGGGCATGCACGTGCGCTTTCCTCCCGAGCTGCAGCAGTAGTGTCACGCTTCCTGTCACGTGGATCAAGGGATCTGTGGCTTTCCCTCGAGGCTGTCCCTCGAGGCTTTCCCACGAGGCTTTCCCACAGGGCTGTGCCACGTGCCACCTTGGTGTGAGTCGATCCTCGGCGTGAAAGACGAGCCGGTGAAGGGAAAAGAGGTTCCTCTGGAATGGACTGAGACATCTGGGGGACTCTTGGAATGGTGGCACTACCCTGGAGTTCCTCTCGCCATTCCTGTTGAGAGGGCCTCCTCTTGAGATGCGACGGGAACGCCGGGAACTCTTTCCCGACGAAGCAGGGAAAGGATCCCTCATCTCGAGCTACGAGGCGGAAACGGGGCTCCTCTGGATGTGGGCGGGACCCTCGTGATTCCTCTCGAGTGGAGACGGCTAGGTCGGGGAACTTCTGGATTTGCACCAAGGGTGTGAAGGACCCTTTCGAAGTTCCAGAGGTGAGGTGTGATCAGCCTCGAGACGCCTCAGCGGAAATGGGCCTCATCTCGCCTGGAGGGGAGAACCTCCTGGATTTTCTCCAGTTGCGGCAGGTCTTCTCGAGTTACGACGGGGACCTCAGGGACCCACTCTGGTGGCCTCAGGAAAGGCCAGTCCCCATGCGAGTTGCTAGGGGACCTCTCGGGATTCCTCTCCCGTCCATGCCGGGGCCTCAGTCCTTGTGTGGAGTCGTGGCCGGAACCTGAGGTTTCCTCTCCAGTGTTGCCATGGATCTTGGGGTGCTTCTGAGTCTCCCCAGGGGAGTCAGGCATCGTCTCGAGTGGGGGCATGCACGTGCGCTTTCCTCCCGAGCTGCAGCAGTAGTGTCACGCTTCCTGTCACGTGGATCAAGGGATCTGTGGCTTTCCCTCGAGGATGTCCCTCGAGGCTTTCCCACGAGGCTTTCCCACAGGGCTGTGCCACGTGCCACCTTGGTGTGAGTCGATCCTCGGCGTGAAAGACGAGCCGGTGAAGGGAAAAGAGGTTCCACTGGAATGGACTGAGACATCTGGGGGACTCTTGCAATGGTGGCACGACCCTGGAGTTCCTCTCGCCGTTCCTGTTGAGAGGGCCTCCTCTTGAGATGCAACGGGAACGCCGGGAACTCTTTCCCGACGAAGCAGGGAAAGGATCCCTCATCTCGAGCTACGAGGCGGAAACGGGGCTCCTCTGGATGTGGGCGGGACCCTCGTGATTCCTCTCGAGTGGAGACGGCTAGGTCGGGGAACTTCTGGATTTGCACCAAGGGTGTGAAGGACCCTTTCGAAGTTCCAGAGGTGAGGTGTGATCAGCCTCGAGACGCCTCAGCGGAAATGGGCCTCATCTCGCCTGGAGGGGAGAACCTCCTGGATTTTCTCCAGTTGCGGCAGGTCTTCTCGAGTTAGGACGGGGACCTCAGGGACCCACTCTGGTGGCCTCAGGAAAGGCCAGTCCCCATGCGAGTTGCTAGGGGACCTCTCGGGATTCCTCTCCCGTCCATGCCGGGGCCTCAGTCCTTGTGTGGAGTCGTGGCCGGAACCTGAGGTTTCCTCTCCAGTGTTGCCATGGATCTTGGGGTGCTTCTGAGTCTCCCCAGGGGAGTCAGGCATCGTCTCGAGTGGGGGCATGCACGTGCGCTTTCCTCCCGAGCTGCAGCAGTAGTGTCACGCTTCCTGTCACGTGGATCAAGGGATCTGTGGCTTTCCCTCGAGGCTGTCCCTCGAGGCTTTCCCACGAGGCTTTCCCACAGGGCTGTGCCACGTGCCACCTTGGTGTGAGTCGATCCTCGGCGTGAAAGACGAGCCGGTGAAGGGAAAAGAGGTTCCTCTGGAATGGACTGAGACATCTGGGGGACTCTTGGAATGGTGGCACGACCCTGGAGTTCCTCTCGTCATTCCTGTTGAGAGGGCCTCCTCTTGAGATGCGACGGGAACGCCGGGAACTCTCTCCCGACGAAGCAGGGAAAGGATCCCTCATCTCGAGCTACGAGGCGGAAACGGGGCTCCTCTGGATGTGGGCGGGACCCTCGTGATTCCTCTCGAGTGGAGACGGCTAGGTCGGGGAACTTCTGGATTTGCACCAAGGGTGTGAAGGACCCTTTCGAAGTTCCAGAGGTGAGGTGTGATCAGCCTCGAGACGCCTCAGCGGAAATGGGCCTCATCTCGCCTGGAGGGGAGAACCTCCTGGATTTTCTCCAGTTGCGGCAGGTCTTCTCGAGTTACGACGGGGACCTTAGGGACCCGCTCTGGTGGCCTCAGGAAAGGCCAGTCCCCATGCGAGTTGCTAGGGGACCTCTCGGGATTCCTCTGCCGTCCATGCCGGGGCCTCAGTCCTTGTGTGGAGTCGGGGCCGGAACCTGAGGATTCCTCTCCAGTGTTGCCATGGATCTTGGGGTGCTTCTGAGTCTCCCCAGGGGAGTCAGGCCTCGTCTCGAGTGGGGGCATGCACGTGCGCTTTCCTCCCGAGCTGCAGCAGTAGTGTCACGCTTCCTGTCACGTGGATCAAGGGATCTGTGGCTTTCCCTCGAGGCTGTCCCTCGAGGCTTTCCCACGAGGCTTTCCCACAGGGCTGTGCCACGTGCCACCTTGGTGTGAGTCGATCCTCGGCGTGAAAGACGAGCCGGTGAAGGGAAAAGAGTTTCCTCTGGAATGGACTGAGACATCTGGGGGACTCTTGGAATGGTGGCACGACCCTGGAGTTCCTCTCGCCATTCCTGTTGAGAGGGCCTCCTCTTGAGATGCGACGGGAACGCCGGGAACTCTTTCCCGACGAAGCAGTGAAAGGATCCCTCATCTCGAGCTACGAGGCGGAAACGGGGCTCCTCTGGATGTGGGCGTGACCCTCGTGATTCCTCTCGAGTGGAGACGGCTACGTCGGGGAACTTCTGGATTTGCACCAAGGGTGTGAAGGACACTTTCGAAGTTCCAGAGGTGAGGTGTGATCAGCCTCGAGACGCCTCAGTGGAAATGGGCCTCATCTCGCCTGGAGGGGAGAACCTCTTGGATTTTCTCGAGTTGCGGCAGGTCTTCTCGAGTTACGACGGGGACCTCAGGGACCCGCTCTGGTGGCCTCAGGAAAGGCCAGTCCCCATACGAGTTGCTAGGGGACCTCTCGGGATTCCTCTCCCGTCCATGCCGGGGCCTCAGTCCTTGTGTGGAGTCGGGGCCGGAACCTGAGGATTCCTCTCCAGTGTTGCCATGGATCTTGGGGTGCTTCTGAGTCTCCCCAGGGGAGTCAGGCCTCGTCTCGAGTGGGGGCATGCACGTGCGCTTTCCTCCCGAGCTGCAGCAGTAGTGTCACGCTTTCTGTCACGTGGATCAAGGGATCTGTGGCTTTCCCTCGAGGCTGTCCCTCGAGGCTTTCCCACGAGGCTTTCCCACAGGGCTGTGCCACGTGCCACCTTGGTGTGAGTCGATCCTCGGCGTGAAAGACGAGCCGGTGAAGGGAAAAGAGGTTCCTCTGGAATGGACTGAGACATCTGGGGGACTCTTGCAATGGTGGCACGACCCTGGAGTTCCTCTCGCCGTTCCTGTTGAGAGGGCCTCCTCTTGAGATGCGACGGGAACGCCGGGAACTCTTTCCCGACGAAGCAGGGAAAGGATCCCTCATCTCGAGCTACGAGGCGGAAACGGGGCTCCTCTGGATGTGGGCGGGACCCTCGTGATTCCTCTCGAGTGGAGACGGCTAGGTCGGGGAACTTCTGGATTTGCACCAAGGGTGTGAAGGACCCTTTCGAAGTTCCAGAGGTGAGGTGTGATCAGCCTCGAGACGCCTCAGTGGAAATGGGCCTCATCTCGCCTGGAGGGGAGAACCTCCTGGATTTTCTCCAGTTGCGGCAGGTCTTCTCGGGTTACGACGGGGACCTCAGGGACCCGCTCTGGTGGCCTCAGGAAAGGCCAGTCCCCATGCGAGTTGCTAGGGGACCTCTCGGGATTCCTCTCCCGTCCATGCCGGGGCCTCAGTCCTTGTGTGGAGTCGGGGCCGGAACCTGAGGATTCCTCTCCAGTGTTGCCATGGATCTTGGGGTGCTTCTGAGTCTCCCCAGGGGAGTCAGGCCTCGTCTCGTGTGGGGGCATGCACGTGCGCTTTCCTCCCGAGCTGCAGCAGTAGTGTCACGCTTCCTGTCACGTGGATCAAGGGATCTGTGGCTTTCCCTCGAGGCTGTCCCTCGAGGCTTTCCCACGAGGCTTTCCCACAGGGCTGTGCCACATGCCACCTTGGTGTGAGTCGATCCTCGGCGTGAAAGACGAGCCGGTGAAGGGAAAAGAGTTTCCTCTGGAATGGACTGAGACATCTGGGGGACTCTTGGAATGGTGGCACGACCCTGGAGTTCCTCTCGCCATTCCTGTTGAGAGGGCCTCCTCTTGAGATGCGACGGGAACGCCGGGAACTCTTTCCCGACGAAGCAGGGAAAGGATCCCTCATCTCGAGCTACGAGGCGGAAACGGGGCTCCTCTGGATGTGGGCGGGACCCTCGTGATTCCTCTCGAGTGGAGACGGCTAGGTCGGGGAACTTCTGGATTTGCACCAAGGGTGTGAAGGACCCTTTCGAAGTTCCAGAGGTGAGGTGTGATCATCCTCGAGACGCCTCAGTGGAAATGGGCCTCATCTCGCCTGGAGGGGAGAACCTCCTGGATTTTCTCGAGTTGCGGCAGGTCTTTTCGAGTTACGACGGGGACCTCAGGGACCCGCTCTGGTGGCCTCAGGAAAGGCCAGTCCCCATGCGAGTTGCTAGGGGACCTCTCAGGATTCCTCTCCCGTCCATGCCGGGGCCTCAGTCCTTGTGTGGAGTCGGGGCCGGAACCTGAGGATTCCTCTCCAGTGTTGCCATGGATCTTGGGGTGCTTCTGAGTCTCCCCAGGGGAGTCAGGCCTCGTCTCGAGTGGGGGCATGCACGTGCGCTTTCCTCCCGAGCTGCAGCAGTAGTGTCACGCTTCCTGTCACGTGGATCAAGGGATCTGTGGCTTTCCCTCGAGGCTGTCCCTCGAGGCTTTCCCACGAGGCTTTCCCACAGGGCTGTGCCACGTGCCACCTTGGTGTGAGTCGATCCTCGGCGTGAAAGACGAGCCGGTGAAGGGAAAAGAGGTTCCTCTGGAATGGACTGAGACATCTGGGGGACTCTTGGAATGGTGGCACGACCCTGGAGTTCCTCTCGCCATTCCTGTTGAGAGGGCCTCCTCTTGAGATGCGACGGGAACGCCGGGAACTCTTTCCCGACGAAGCAGGGAAAGGATCCCTCATCTCGAGCTACGAGGCGGAAACGGGGCTCCTCTGGATGTGGGCGGGACCCTCGTGATTCCTCTCGAGTGGAGACGGCTACGTCGGGGAACTTCTGGATTTGCACCAAGGGTGTGAAGGACCCTTTCGAAGTTCCAGAGGTGAGGTGTGATCAGCCTCGAGACGCCTCAGCGGAAATGGGCCTCATCTCGCCTGGAGGGGAGAACCTCCTGGATTTTCTCCAGTTGCGGCAGGTCTTCTCGAGTCACGACGGGGACTTCAGGGACCCGCTCTGGTGGCCTCAGGAAAGGCCAGTCCCCATGCGAGTTGCTAGGGGACCTCTCGGGATTCCTCTCCCGTCCATGCCGGGGCCTCAGTCCTTGTGTGGAGTCGGGGCCGGAACCTGAGGATTCCTCTCCAGTGTTGCCATGGATCTTGGGGTGCTTCTGAGTCTCCCCAGGGGAGTCAGGCCTCGTCTCGAGTGGGGGCATGCACGTGCGCTTTCCTCCCGAGATGCAGCAGTAGTGTCACGCTTCCTGTCACGTGGATCAAGGGATCTGTAGCTTTCCCTCGAGGCTGTCCCTCGAGGCTTTCCCACGAGGCTTTCCCACAGGGCTGTGCCACGTGCCACCTTGGTGTGAGTCGATCCTCGGCGTGAAAGACGAGCCGGTGAAGGGAAAAGAGGTTCCTCTGGAATGGACTGAGACATCTGGGGGACTCTTGGAATGGTGGCACGACCCTGGAGTTCCTCTCGCCGTTCCTGTTGAGAGGGCCTCCTCTTGAGATGCGACGGGAACGCCGGGAACTCTTTCCCGACGAAGCAGGGAAAGGATCCCTCATCTCGAGCTACGAGGCGGAAACGGGGCTCCTCTGGATGTGGGCGGGACCCTCGTGATTCCTCTCGAGTGGAGACGGCTAGGTCGGGGAACTTCTGGATTTGCACCAAGGGTGTGAAGGACCCTTTCGAAGTTCCAGAGGTGAGGTGTGATCAGCCTCGAGACGCCTCAGCGGAAATGGGCCTCATCTCGCCTGGAGGGGAGAACCTCCTGGATTTTCTCCAGTTGCGGCAGGTCTTCTCGAGTTACGACGGGGACCTCAGGGACCCACTCTGGTGGCCTCAGGAAAGGCCAGTCCCCATGCGAGTTGCTAGGGGACCTCTCGGGATTCCTCTCCCGTCCATGCCGGGGCCTCAGTCCTTGTGTGGAGTCGTGGCCGGAACCTGAGGTTTCCTCTCCAGTGTTGCCATGGATCTTGGGGTGCTTCTGAGTCTCCCCAGGTGAGTCAGGCATCGTCTCGAGTGGGGGCATGCACGTGCGCTTTCCTCCCGAGCTGCAGCAGTAGTGTCACGCTTCCTGTCACGTGGATCAAGGGATCTGTGGCTTTCCCTCCAGGATGTCCCTCGAGGCTTTCCCACGAGGCTTTCCCACAGGGCTGTGCCACGTGCCACCTTGGTGTGAGTCGATCCTCGGCGTGAAAGACGAGCCGGTGAAGGGAAAAGAGGTTCCTCTGGAATGGACTGAGACATCTGGGGGACTCTTGCAATGGTGGCACGACCCTGGAGTTCCTCTCGCCGTTCCTGTTGAGAGGGCCTCCTCTTGAGATGCGACGGGAACGCCGGGAACTCTTTCCCGACGAAGCAGGGAAAGGATCCCTCATCTCGAGCTACGAGGCGGAAACGGGGCTCCTCTGGATGTGGGCGGGACCCTCGTGATTCCTCTCGAGTGGAGATGGCTAGGTCGGGGAACTTCTGGATTTGCACCAAGGGTGTGAAGGACCCTTTCGAAGTTCCAGAGGTGAGGTGTGATCAGCCTCGAGACGCCTCAGTGGAAATGGGCCTCATCTCGCCTGGAGGGGAGAACCTCCTGGATTTTCTCGAGTTGCGGCAGGTCTTCTCGAGTTACGACGGGGACCTCAGGGACCCGCTCTGGTGGCCTCAGGAAAGGCCAGTCCCCATGCGAGTTGCTAGGGGACCTCTCGGGATTCCTCTCCCGTCCATGCCGGGGCCTCAGTCCTTGTGTGGAGTCGGGGCCGGAACCTGAGGATTCCTCTCCAGTGTTGCCATGGATCTTGGGGTGCTTCTGAGTCTCCCCAGGGGAGTCAGGCCTCGTCTCGAGTGGGGGCATGCACGTGCGCTTTCCTCCCGGGCTGCAGCAGTAGTGTCACGCTTCCTGTCACGTGGATCAAGGGATCTGTGGCTTTCCCTCGAGGCTGTCCCTCGAGGCTTTCCCACGAGGCTTTCCCACAGGGCTGTGCCACGTGCCACCTTGGTGTGAGTCGATCCTCGGCGTGAAAGACGAGCCGGTGAAGGGAAAAGAGGTTCCTCTGGAATGGACTGAGACATCTGGGGGACTCTTGGAATGGTGGCACGACCCTGGAGTTCCTCTCGTCATTCCTGTTGAGAGGGCCTCCTCTTGAGATGCGACGGGAACGCCGGGAACTCTCTCCCGACGAAGCAGGGAAAGGATCCCTCATCTCGAGCTACGAGGCGGAAACGGGGCTCCTCTGGATGTGGGCGGGACCCTCGTGATTCCTCTCGAGTGGAGACGGCTAGGTCGGGGAACTTCTGATTTGCACCAAGGGTGTGAAGGACCCTTTCGAAGTTCCAGAGGTGAGGTGTGATCAGCCTCGAGACGCCTCAGCGGAAATGGGCCTCATCTCGCCTGGAGGGGAGAACCTCCTGGATTTTCTCCAGTTGCGGCAGGTCTTCTCGAGTTACGACGGGGACCTCAGGGACCCGCTCTGGTGGCCTCAGGAAAGGCCAGTCCCCATGCGAGTTGCTAGGGGACCTCTCGGGATTCCTCTCCCGTCCATGCCGGGGCCTCAGTCCTTGTGTGGAGTCGGGGCCGGAACCTGAGGATTCCTCTCCAGTGTTGCCATGGATCTTGGGGTGCTTCTGAGTCTCCCCAGGGGAGTCAGGCCTCGTCTCGAGTGGGGGCATGCACGTGCGCTTTCCTCCCGAGCTGCAGCAGTAGTGTCACGCTTCCTGTCACGTGGATCAAGGGATCTGTGGCTTTCCCTCGAGGCTGTCCCTCGAGGCTTTCCCACGAGGCTTTCCCACAGGGCTGTGCCACGTGCCACCTTGGTGTGAGTCGATCCTCGGCGTGAAAGACGAGCCGGTGAAGGGAAAAGAGTTTCCTCTGGAATGGACTGAGACATCTGGGGGACTCTTGGAATGGTGGCACGACCCTGGAGTTCCTCTCGCCATTCCTGTTGAGAGGGCCTCCTCTTGAGATGCGACGGGAACGCCGGGAACTCTTTCCCGACGAAGCAGGGAAAGGATCCCTCATCTCGAGCTACGAGGCGGAAACGGGGCTCCTCTGGATGTGGGCGGGACCCTCGTGATTCCTCTCGAGTGGAGACGGCTACGTCGGGGAACTTCTGGATTTGCACCAAGGGTGTGAAGGACACTTTCGAAGTTCCAGAGGTGAGGTGTGATCAGCCTCGAGACGCCTCAGTGGAAATGGGCCTCATCTCGCCTGGAGGGGAGAACCTCTTGGATTTTCTCGAGTTGCGGCAGGTCTTCTCGAGTTACGACGGGGACCTCAGGGACCCGCTCTGGTGGCCTCAGGAAAGGCCAGTCCCCATGCGAGTTGCTAGGGGACCTCTCGGGATTCCTCTCCCGTCCATGCCGGGGCCTCAGTCCTTGTGTGGAGTCGGGGCCGGAACCTGAGGATTCCTCTCCAGTGTTGCCATGGATCTTGGGGTGCTTCTGAGTCTCCCCAGGGGAGTCAGGCCTCGTCTCGAGTGGGGGCATGCACGTGCGCTTTCCTCCCGAGCTGCAGCAGTAGTGTCACGCTTCCTGTCACGTGGATCAAGGGATCTGTGGCTTTCCCTCGAGGCTGTCCCTCGAGGCTTTCCCACGAGGCTTTCCCACAGGGCTGTGCCACGTGCCACCTTGGTGTGAGTCGATCCTCGGCGTGAAAGACGAGCCGGTGAAGGGAAAAGAGTTTCCTCTGGAATGGACTGAGACATCTGGGGGACCTTGGAATGGTGGCACGACCCTGGAGTTCCTCTCGCCATTCCTGTTGAGAGGGCCTCCTCTTGAGATGCGACGGGAACGCCGGGAACTCTTTCCCGACGAAGCAGGGAAAGGATCCCTCATCTCGAGCTACGAGGCGGAAACGGGGCTCCTCTGGATGTGGGCGGGACCCTCGTGATTCCTCTCGAGTGGAGACGGCTAGGTCGGGGAACTTCTGGATTTGCACCAAGGGTGTGAAGGACCCTTTCGAAGTTCCAGAGGTGAGGTGTGATCAGCCTCGAGACGCCTCAAGGAAATGGGCCTCATCTCGCCTGGAGGGGAGAGCTCCTGGATTTTCTCGAGTTGCGGCAGGTCTTCTCGAGTTACGACGGGGACCTCAGGGACCCGCTCTGGTGGCCTCAGGAAAGGCCAGTCCCCATGCGAGTTGCTAGGGGACCTCTCGGGATTCCTCTCCCGTCCAGGCCGGGGCCTCAGTCCTTGTGTGGAGTCGGGGCCGAACCTGAGGATTCCTCTCCAGTGTTGCCATGGATCTTGGGGTGCTTCTGAGTCTCCCCAGGGGAGTCAGGCCTCGTCTCGAGTGGGGGCATGCACGTGCGCTTTCCTCCCGAGCTGCAGCAGTAGTGTCACGCTTCCTGTCACGTGGATCAAGGGATCTGTGGCTTTCCCTCGAGGCTGTCCCTCGAGGCTTTCCCACGAGGCTTTCCCACAGGGCTGTGCCACGTGCCACCTTGGTGTGAGTCGATCCTCGGCGTGAAAGACGAGCCGGTGAAGGGAAAAGAGGTTCCTCTGGAATGGACTGAGACATCTGGGGGACTCTTGGAATGGTGGCACGACCCTGGAGTTCCTCTCGCCGTTCCTGTTGAGAGGGCCTCCTCTTGAGATGCGACAGGAACGCCAGGAACTCTTTCCCGACGAAGCAGGGAAAGGATCCCTCATCTCGAGCTACGAGGCGGAAACGGGGCTCCTCTGGATGTGGGCGGGGACCCTCGTGATTCCTCTCGAGTGGAGACGGCTAGGTCGGGGAACTTCTGGATTTGCACCAAGGGTGTGAAGGACCCTTTCGAAGTTCCAGAGGTGAGGTGTGATCAGCCTCGAGACGCCTCAGCGGAAATGGGCCTCATCTCGCCTGGAGGGGAGAACCTCCTGGATTTTCTCCAGTTGCGGAAGGTCTTCTCGAGTTACGACGGGGACCTCAGGGACCCACTCTGGTGGCCTCAGGAAAGGCCAGTCCCCATGCGAGTTGCTAGGGGACCTCTCGGGATTCCTCTCCCGTCCATGCCGGGGCCTCAGTCCTTGTGTGGAGTCGTGGCCGGAACCTGAGGTTTCCTCTCCAGTGTTGCCATGGATCTTGGGGTGCTTCTGAGTCGCCCCAGGGGAGTCAGGCATCGTCTCGAGTGGGGGCATGCACGTGCGCTTTCCTCCCGAGCTGCAGCAGTAGTGTCACGCTTCCTGTCACGTGGATCAAGGGATCTGTGGCTTTCCCTCGAGGATGTCCCTCGAGGCTTTCCCACGAGGCTTTCCCACAGGGCTGTGCCACGTGCCACCTTGGTGTGAGTCGATCCTCGGCGTGAAAGACGAGCCGGTGAAGGGAAAAGAGGTTCCTCTGGAATGGACTGAGACATCTGGGGGACTCTTGCAATGGTGGCACGACCCTGGAGTTCCTCTCGCCATTCCTGTTGAGAGGGCCTCCTCTTGAGATGCGACGGGAACGCCGGGAACTCTTTCCCGACGAAGCAGGGAAAGAATCCCTCATCTCGAGCTACGAGGCGGAAACGGGGCTCCTCTGGATGTGGGCGGGACCCTCGTGATTCCTCTCGAGTGGAGACGGCTAGGTCGGGGAACTTCTGGATTTGCACCAAGGGTGTGAAGGACCCTTTCGAAGTTCCAGAGGTGAGGTGTGATCAGCCTCGAGACGCCTCAGCGGAAATGGGCCTCATCTCGCCTGGAGGGGAGAACCTCCTGGATTTTCTCCAGTTGCGGCAGGTCTTCTCGAGTTACGACGGGGACCTCAGGGACCCGCTCTGGTGGCCTCAGGAAAGGCCAGTCCCCATGCGAGTTGCTAGGGGACCTCTCGGGATTCCTCTCCCGTCCATGCCGGGGCCTCAGTCCTTGTGTGGAGTCGTGGCCGGAACCTGAGGTTTCCTCTCCAGTGTTGCCATGGATCTTGGGGTGCTTCTGAGTCTCCCCAGGGGAGTCAGGCATCGTCTCGAGTGGGGGCATGCACGTGCGCTTTCCTCCCGAGCTGCAGCAGTAGTGTCACGCTTCCTGTCACGTGGATCAAGGGATCTGTGGCTTTCCCTCGAGGATGTCCCTCGAGGCTTTCCCACGAGGCTTTCCCACAGGGCTGTGCCACGTGCCACCTTGGTGTGAGTCGATCCTCGGCGTGAAAGACGAGCCGGTGGAGGGAAAAGAGGTTCCTCTGGAATGGACTGAGACATCTGGGGGACTCTTGCAATGGTGGCACGACCCTGGAGTTCCTCTCGCCGTTCCTGTTGAGAGGGCCTCCTCTTGAGATGCGACGGGAACGCCGGGAACTCTTTCCCGACGAAGCAGGGAAAGGATCCCTCATCTCGAGCTACGAGGCGGAAACGGGGCTCCTCTGGATGTGGGCGGGACCCTCGTGATTCCTCTCGAGTGGAGACGGCTAGGTCGGGGAACTTCTGGATTTGCACCAAGGGTGTGAAGGACCCTTTCGAAGTTCCAGAGGTGAGGTGTGATCAGCCTCGAGACGCCTCAGTGGAAATGGGCCTCATCTCGCCTGGAGGGGAGAACCTCCTGGATTTTCTCGAGTTGCGGCAGGTCTTCTCGAGTTACGACGGGGACCTCAGGGACCCGCTCTGGTGGCCTCAGGAAAGGCCAGTCCCCATGCGAGTTGCTAGGGGACCTCTCGGGATTCCTCTCCCGTCCATGCCGGGGCCTCAGTCCTTGTGTGGAGTCGGGGCCGGAACCTGAGGATTCCTCTCCAGTGTTGCCATGGATCTTGGGGTGCTTCTGCGTCTCCCCAGGGGAGTCAGGCCTCGTCTCGAGTGGGGGCATGCACGTGCGCTTTCCTCCCGAGCTGCAGCAGTAGTGTCACGCTTCCTGTCACGTGGATCAAGGGATCTGTGGCTTTCCCTCGAGGCTGTCCCTCGAGGCTTTCCCACGAGGCTTTCCCACAGGGCTGTGCCACGTGCCACCTTGGTGTGAGTCGATCCTCGGCGTGAAAGACGAGCCGGTGAAGGGAAAAGAGGTTCCTCTGGAATGGACTGAGACATCTGGGGGACTCTTGGAATGGTGGCACGACCCTGGAGTTCCTCTCGCCGTTCCTGTTGAGAGGGCCTCCTCTTGAGATGCGACGGGAACGCCGGGAACTCTTTCCCGACGAAGCAGGGAAAGGATCCCTCATCTCGAGCTACGAGGCGGAAACGGGGCTCCTCTGGATGTGGGCGGGACCCTCGTGATTCCTCTCGAGTGGAGACGGCTAGGTCGGGGAACTTCTGGATTTGCACCAAGGGTGTGAAGGACCCTTTCGAAGTTCCAGAGGTGAGGTGTGATCAGCCTCGAGACGCCTCAGCGGAAATGGGCCTCATCTCGCCTGGAGGGGAGAACCTCCTGGATTTTCTCGAGTTGCGGCAGGTCTTCTCGAGTTACGACGGGGACCTCAGGGACCCACTCTGGTGGCCTCAGGAAAGGCCAGTCCCCATGCGAGTTGCTAGGGGACCTCTCGGGATTCCTCTCCCGTCCATGCCGGGGCCTCAGTCCTTGTGTGGAGTCGTGGCCGGAACCTGAGGTTTCCTCTCCAGTGTTGCCATGGATCTTGGGGTGGTTCTGAGTCTCCCCAGGGGAGTCAGGCATCGTCTCGAGTGGGGGCATGCACGTGCGATTTCCTCCCGAGCTGCAGCAGTAGTGTCACGCTTCCTGTCACGTGGATCAAGGGATCTGTGGCTTTCCCTCGAGGATGTCCCTCGAGGCTTTCCCACGAGGCTTTCCCACAGGGCTGTGCCACGTGCCACCTTGGTGTGAGTCGATCCTCGGCGTGAAAGACGAGCCGGTGAAGGGAAAAGAGGTTCCTCTGGAATGGACTGAGACATCTGGGGGACTCTTGCAATGGTGGCACGACCCTGGAGTTCCTCTCGCCGTTCCTGTTGAGAGGGCCTCCTCTTGAGATGCGACGGGAACGCCGGGAACTCTTTCCCGACGAAGCAGGGAAAGGATCCCTCATCTCGAGCTACGAGGCGGAAACGGGGCTCCTCTGGATGTGGGCGGGACCCTGGTGATTCCTCTCGAGTGGAGACGGCTAGGTCGGGGAACTTCTGGATTTGCACCAAGGGTGTGAAGGACCCTTTCGAAGTTCCAGAGGTGAGGTGTGATCAGCCTCGAGACGCCTCAGTGGAAATGGGCCTCATCTCGCCTGGAGGGGAGAACCTCCTGGATTTTCTCGAGTTGCGGCAGGTCTTCTCGAGTTACGACGGGGACCTCAGGGACCCGCTCTGGTGGCCTCAGGAAAGGCCAGTCCCCATGCGAGTTGCTAGGGGACCTCTCGGGATTCCTCTCCCGTCCATGCAGGGGCCTCAGTCCTTGTGTGGAGTCGGGGCCGGAACCTGAGGATTCCTCTCCAGTGTTGCCATGGATCTTGGGGTGCTTCTGAGTCTCCCCAGGGGAGTCAGGCCTCGTCTCGAGTGGGGGCATGCACGTGCGCTTTCCTCCCGAGCTGCAGCAGTAGTGTCACGCTTCCTGTCACGTGGATCAAGGGATCTGTGGCTTTCCCTCGAGGCTGTCCCTCGAGGCTTTCCCACGAGGCTTTCCCACAGGGCTGTGCCACGTGCCACCTTGGTGTGAGTCGATCCTCGGAGTGAAAGACGAGCCGGTGAAGGGAAAAGAGGTTCCTCTGGAATGGACTGAGACATCTGGGGGACTCTTGGAATGGTGGCACGACCCTGGAGTTCCTCTCGCCGTTCCTGTTGAGAGGGCCTCCTCTTGAGATGCGACGGGAACGCCGGGAACTCTTTCCCGACGAAGCAGGGAAAGGATCCCTCATCTCGAGCTACGAGGCGGAAACGGGGCTCCTCTGGATGTGGGCGGGACCCTCGTGATTCCTCTCGAGTGGAGACGGCTAGGTCGGGGAACTTCTGGATTTGCACCAAGGGTGTGAAGGACCCTTTCGAAGTTCCAGAGGTGAGGTGTGATCAGCCTCGAGACGCCTCAGCGGAAATGGGCCTCATCTCGCCTGGAGGGGAGAACCTCCTGGATTTTCTCCAGTTGCGGCAGGTCTTCTCGAGTTACGACGGGGACCTCAGGGACCCGCTCTGGTGGCCTCAGGAAAGGCCAGTCCCCATGCGAGTTGCTAGGGGACCTCTCGGGATTCCTCTCCCGTCCATGCAGGGGCCTCAGTCCTTGTGTGGAGTCGGGGCCGGAACCTGAGGATTCCTCTCCAGTGTTGCCATGGATCTTGGGGTGCTTCTGAGTCTCCCCAGGGGAGTCAGGCCTCGTCTCGAGTGGGGGCATGCACGTGCGCTTTCCTCCCGAGCTGCAGCAGTAGTGTCACGCTTCCTGTCACGTGGATCAAGGGATCTGTGGCTTTCCCTCGAGGCTGTCCCTCGAGGCTTTCCCACGAGGCTTTCCCACAGGGCTGTGCCACGTGCCACCTTGGTGTGAGTCGATCCTCGGCGTGAAAGACGAGCCGGTGAAGGGAAAAGAGGTTCCTCTGGAATGGACTGAGACATCTGGGGGACTCTTGGAATGGTGGCACGACCCTGGAGTTCCTCTCGCCGTTCCTGTTGAGAGGGCCTCCTCTTGAGATGCGACGGGAACGCCGGGAACTCTTTCCCGACGAAGCAGGGAAAGGATCCCTCATCTCGAGCTACGAGGCGGAAACGGGGCTCCTCTGGATGTGGGCGGGACCCTCGTGATTCCTCTCGAGTGGAGACGGCTAGGTCGGGGAACTTCTGGATTTGCACCAAGGGTGTGAAGGACCCTTTCGAAGTTCCAGAGGTGAGGTGTGATCAGCCTCGAGACGCCTCAGCGGAAATGGGCCTCATCTCGCCTGGAGGGGAGAACCTCCTGGATTTTCTCCAGTTGCGGCAGGTCTTCTCGAGTTACGACGGGGACCTCAGGGACCCACTCTGGTGGCCTCAGGAAAGGCCAGTCCCCATGCGAGTTGCTAGGGGACCTCTCGGGATTCCTCTCCCGTCCATGCCGGGGCCTCAGTCCTTGTGTGGAGTCGTGGCCGGAACCTGAGGTTTCCTCTCCAGTGTTGCCATGGATCTTGGGGTGCTTCTGAGTCTCCCCAGGGGAGTCAGGCATCGTCTCGAGTGGGGGCATGCACGTGCGCTTTCCTCCCGAGCTGCAGCAGTAGTGTCACGCTTCCTGTCACGTGGATCAAGGGATCTGTGGCTTTCCCTCGAGGATGTCCCTCGAGGCTTTCCCACGAGGCTTTCCCACAGGGCTGTGCCACGTGCCACCTTGGTGTGAGTCGATCCTCGGCGTGAAAGACGAGCCGGTGAAGGGAAAAGAGGTTCCTCTGGAATGGACTGAGACATCTGGGGGACTCTTGCAATGGTGGCACGACCCTGGAGTTCCTCTCGCCGTTCCTGTTGAGAGGGCCTCCTCTTGAGATGCGACGGGAACGCCGGGAACTCTTTCCCGACGAAGCAGGGAAAGGATCCCTCATCTCGAGCTACGAGGCGGAAACGGGGCTCCTCTGGATGTGGGCGGGACCCTCGTGATTCCTCTCGAGTGGAGACGGCTAGGTCGGGGAACTTCTGGATTTGCACCAAGGGTGTGAAGGACCCTTTCGAAGTTCCAGAGGTGAGGTGTGATCAGCCTCGAGACGCCTCAGTGGAAATGGGCCTCATCTCGCCTGGAGGGGAGAACCTCCTGGATTTTCTCCAGTTGCGGCAGGTCTTCTCGAGTTACGACGGGGACCTCAGGGACCCGCTCTGGTGGCCTCAGGAAAGGCCAGTCCCCATGCGAGTTGCTAGGGGACCTCTCGGGATTCCTCTCCCGTCCATGCCGGGGCCTCAGTCCTTGTGTGGAGTCGGGGCCGGAACCTGAGGATTCCTCTCCAGTGTTGCCATGGATCTTGGGGTGCTTCTGAGTCTCCCCAGGGGAGTCAGGCATCGTCTCGAGTGGGGGCATGCACGTGCGCTTTCCTCCCGAGCTGCAGCAGTAGTGTCACGCTTCCTGTCACGTGGATCAAGGGATCTGTGGCTTTCCCTCGAGGCTGTCCCTCGAGGCTTTCCCACGAGGCTTTCCCACAGGGCTGTGCCACGTGCCACCTTGGTGTGAGTCGATCCTCGGCGTGAAAGACGAGCCGGTGAAGGGAAAAGAGTTTCCTCTGGAATGGACTGAGACATCTGGGGGACTCTTGGAATGGTGGCACGACCCTGGAGTTCCTCTCGCCATTCCTGTTGAGAGGGCCTCCTCTTGAGATGCGACGGGAACGCCGGGAACTCTTTCCCGACGAAGCAGGGTAAGGATCCCTCATCTCGAGCTACGAGGCGGAAACGGGGCTCCTCTGGATGTGGGCGGGACCGTCGTGATTCCTCTCGAGTGGAGACGGCTAGGTCGGGGAACTTCTGGATTTGCACCAAGGGTGTGAAGGACCCTTTCGAAGTTCCAGAGGTGAGGTGTGATCAGCCTCGAGACGCCTCAGTGGAGATGGGCCTCATCTCGCCTGGAGGGGAGAACCTCCTGGATTTTCTCGAGTTGCGGCAGGTCTTCTCGAGTTACGACGGGGACCTCAGGGACCCGCTCTGGTGGCCTCAGGAAAGGCCAGTCCCCATGCGAGTTGCTAGGGGACCTCTCGGGATTCCTCTCCCGTCCATGCTGGGGCCTCAGTCCTTGTGTGGAGTCGGGGCCGGAACCTGAGGATTCCTCTCCAGTGTTGCCATGGATCTTGGGGTGCTTCTGAGTCTCCCCAGGGGAGTCAGGCCTCGTCTCGAGTGGGGGCATGCACGTGCGCTTTCCTCCCGAGCTGCAGCAGTAGTGTCACGCTTCCTGTCATGTGGATCAAGGGATCTGTGGCTTTCCCTCGAGGCTGTCCCTCGAGGCTTTCCCACGAGGCTTTCCCACAGGGCTGTGCCACGTGCCACCTTGGTGTGAGTCGATCCTCGGCGTGAAAGACGAGCCGGTGAAGGGAAAAGAGGTTCCTCTGGAATGGACTGAGACATCTGGGGGACTCTTGCAATGGTGGCACGACCCTGGAGTTCCTCTCGCCATTCCTGTTGAGAGGGCCTCCTCTTGAGATGCGACGGGAACGCCGGGAACTCTTTCCCGACGAAGCAGGGAAAGGATCCCTCATCTCGAGCTACGAGGCGGAAACGGGGCTCCTCTGGATGTGGGCGGGACCCTCGTGATTCCTCTCGAGTGGAGACGGCGAGGTCGGGGAACTTCTTGATTTGCACCAAGTGTGTGAAGGACCCTTTCGAAGTTCCAGAGGTGAGGTGTAATCAGCCTCGAGACGCCTCAGCGGAAATGGGCCTCATCTCGCCTGGAGGGGCGAACCTCCTGGATATTCTCGAGTTGCGGCAGGTCTTCTCGAGTTACGACGGGGACCTCAGGGACCCACTCTGGTGGCCTCAGGAAAGGCCAGTCCCCATGCGAGTTGCTAGGGGACCTCTCGGGATTCCTGTCCCGTCCATGCCGGGGCCTCAGTCCTTGTGTGGAGTCGGGGCCGGAACCTGAGGATTCCTCTCCAGTGTTGCCATGGATCTTGGGGTGCTTCTGAGTCTCCCCAGGGGAGTCAGGCCTCGTCTCGAGTGGGGGCATGCACGTGTGCTTTCCTCCCGAGCTGCAGTAGTAGTGTCACACTTCCTCTCACGTGGATCAAGGGATCTGTGGCTTTCCCTCGAGGCTGTCCCTCGAGGCTTTCCCACGAGTCTTTCCCACAGGGCTGTGCCACGTGCCACCTTGGTGTGAGTCGAACCTCGGCGTGAAAGACGAGCCGGTGAAGGGAAAAGAGTTTCCTCTCGAATGGACTGAGACATCTGGGGGACTCTTGGAATGGTGGCACGACCCTGGAGTTCCTCTCGCCGTTCCTGTTGAGAGGGCCTCCTCTTGAGATGCGACGGGAACGCCGGGAACTCTTTCCCGACGAAGCAGGGAAAGGATCCCTCATCTCGAGCTACGAGGCGGAAACGGGGCTCCTCTGGATGTGGGCGGGACCCTCGTGATTCCTCTCGAGTGGAGACGGGTATGTCGGGGAACTTCTTGATTTGCACCAAGGGTGTGAAGGATCCTTTCGAAGTTCCAGAGGTGAGGTGTGATCAGCCTCGAGACGCCTCAGCGGAAATGGGCCTCATCTCGCCTGGAGGGGAGAACCTCCTGGATTTTCTCGAGTAGCGGCAGGTCTTCTCGAGTTACGTCGGGGACCTCAGGGACCCGCTCTGGTGGCCTCAGGAAAGGCCAGTCCCCATGAGAGATGCTAGGGGACCTCTCGGGATTCTTCTCCCGTCCATGCCGGGGCCTCAGTCCTTGTGTGGAGTCGGGGCCGGAACCTGAGGATTCCTCTCCAGTGTTGCCATGGATCTTGGGGTGCTTCTGAGTCTCCCCAGGGGAGTCAGGCCTCGTCTCGAGTGGGGGCATGCACGTGCGCTTTCCTCCCGAGCTGCAGCAGTAGTGTCACGCTTCCTGTCACGTGGATCAAGGGATCTGTGGCTTTCCCTCGAGGCTGTCCCTCGAGGCTTTCCCACGAGGCTTTCGCACAAGGCTGTGTCACGTGCCACCTTGGTGTGAGTCGATCCTCGGCGTGAAAGACGAGCCGGTGAAGGGAAAAGAGTTTCCTCTGGAATGGACTGAGACATCTGGGGGACTCTTGGAATGGTGGCACGACCCTGGAGTTCCTCTCGCCGTTCCTGTTGAGAGGGCCTCCTCTTGAGATGCGACGGGAACGCCGGGAACTCTTTCCCGACGAAGCAGGGAAAGGATCCCTCATCTCGAGATACGAGGCGGAAACGGGGCTCCTCTGGATGTGGGCGGGACCCTCGTGATTCCTCTCGAGTGGAGACGGCTAGGTCGGGGAACTTCTTGATTTGCACCAAGGGTGTGAAGGAGCCTTTCGAAGTTCCAGAGGTGAGGTGTGATCAGCCTCGAGACGCCTCAGTGGAGATGGGCCTCATCTCGCCTGGAGGGGAGAACCTCCTGGATTTTCTCGAGTTGCGGCAGGTCTTCTCGAGTTACGACGGGGACCTCAGGGACCCGCTCTGGTGGCCTCAGGAAAGGGCAGTCCCCATGCGAGTTGCTAGGGGACCTCTCGGGATTCCTCTCCCGTCCATGCCGGGGCCTCAGTCCTTGTGTGGAGTCGGGGCCGGAACCTGAGGATTCCTCTCCAGTGTTGCCATGGATCTTGGGGTGCTTCTGAGTCTCCCCAGGGGAGTCAGGCCTCGTCTCTAGTGGGGGCATGCACGTGCGCTTTCCTCCCGAGCTGCAGCAGTAGTGTCACGCTTCCTGTCACGTGGATCAAGGGATCTGTGGCTTTCCCTCGAGGCTGTCCCTCGAGGCTTTCCCACGAGGCTTTCCCACAGGGCTGTGCCACGTGCCACCTTGGTGTGAGTCGATCCTCGGCGTGAAAGACGAGCCGGTGAAGGGAAAAGAGGTTCCTCTGGAATGGACTGAGACATCTGGGGGACTCTTGGAATGGTGGCACGACCCTGGAGTTCCTCTCGCCGTTCCTGTTGAGAGGGCCTCCTCTTGAGATGCGACGGGAACGCCGGGAACTCTTTCCCGACGAAGCACGGAAAGGATCCCTCATCTCGAGCTACGAGGCGGAAACGGGGCTCCTCTGGATGTGGGCGGGACCCTCGTGATTCCTCTCGAGTGGAGACGGGTATGTCGGGGAACTTCTTGATTTGCACCAAGGGTGTGAAGGAGCCTTTCGAAGTTCCAGAGGTGAGGTGTGATCAGCCTCGAGACGCCTCAGCGGAAATGGGCCTCATCTCGCCTGGAGGGGAGAACCTCCTGGATTTTCTCGAGTTGCGGCAGGTCTTCTCGAGTTACGACGGGGACCTCAGGGACCCGCTCTGGTGGCCTCAGGAAAGGCCAGTCCCCATGAGAGATGCTAGGGGAACTCTCGGGATTCCTCTCCCGTCCATGCCGGGGCCTCAGTCCTTGTGTGGAGTCGGGGCCGGAACCTGAGGATTCCTCTCCAGTGTTGCCATGGATCTTGGGGTGCTTCTGAGTCTCCCCAGGGGAGTCAGGCCTCGTCTCGAGTGGGGGCATGCACGTGCGCTTTCCTCCCGAGGTGCAGCAGTAGTGTCACGCTTCCTGTCACGTGGATCAAGGGATCTGTGGCTTTCCCTCGAGGCTGTCCCTCGAGGCTTTCCCACGAGGCTTTCCCACAGGGCTGTGCCACGTTCCACCTTGGTGTGAGTCGATCCTCGGCGTGAAAGACGGGCCGGTGAAGGGAAAAGAGGTTCCTCTGGAATGGACTGAGACATCTGGGGGACCCTTTTAATGGTGGCACGACCCTGGAGTTCCTCTCGCCGTTCCTTTTGAGAGGGCCTCCGCTTGAGATGCGACGGGAACGCCGGGAACTCTTTCCCGACGAAGCAGGGAAAGGATCCCTCATCTCGAGCTACGAGGCGGAAACGGGGCTCCTCTGGATGTGGGCGGGACCCTCGTGATTCCTCTCGAGTGGAGACGGCTAGGTCGGGGAACTTCTTGATTTGCACCAAGGGTGTGAAGGATTCCTTTCCAAGTTCCAGAGGTGAGGTGTGATCAGCCTCGAGACGCCTCAGCGGAAATGGGCCTCATCTCGCCTGGAGGGGAGAACCTCCTGGATTTTCTCGAGTTGCTGCAGGTCTTCTCGAGTTACGACGGGGACCTCAGGGACCCGCTCTGGTGGCCTCAGGAAAGGCCAGTCCCCATGCGAGTTGCTAGGGGACCTCTCGGGATTCCTCTCCCGTCCATGCCGGGGCCTCAGTCCTTGTGTGGAGTCGGGGCCGGAACCTGAGGATTCCTCTCCAGTGTTGCCATGGATCTTGGGGTGCTTCTGAGTCTCCCCAGGGGAGTCAGGCCTCGTCTCGAGTGGGGGCATGCACGTGCGCTTTCCTCCCGAGCTGCAGCAGTAGTGTCACGCTTCCTGTCACGTGGATCAAGGGATCTGTGGCTTTCCCTCGAGGCTGTCCCTCGAGGCTTTCCCACGAGGCTTTCCCCCGGGGGTGTGCCACGTGCCACCTTGGTGTGAGTCGATCCTCGGCGTGAAAGACGAGCCGGTGAAGGGAAAAGAGGTTCCTCTGGAAAGGACTGAGACATCTGGGGGACTCTTGGAATGGTGGCACGACCGTGGAGTTCCTCTCGCCGTTCCTGTTCAGAGGGCCTCCTCTTGAGATGCGACGGGAACGCCGGGAACTCTTTCCCGACGAAGCAGGGAAAGGATCCCTCATCTCGAGCTACGAGGCGGAAACGGGCTCCTCTGGATGTGGGCGGGACCCTCGTGATTCCTCTCGAGTGGAGACGGCGAGGTCGGGGAACTTCTTGATTTGCACCAAGTGTGTGAAGGACCCTTTCGAAGTTCCAGAGGTGAGGTGTAATCAGCCTCGAGACGCCTCAGCGGAAATGGGCCTCATCTCGCCTGGAGGGGCGAACCTCCTTGATATTCTCGAGTTGCGGCAGGTCTTCTCGAGTTACGACGGGGACCTCAGGGACCCGCTCTGGTGGCCTCAGGAAAGGCCAGTCCCCATGCGAGTTGCTAGGGGACCTCTCGGGATTCCTCTCCCGTCCATGCCGGGGCCTCAGTCCATGTGTGGAGTCGGGGCCGGAACCTGAGGATTCCTCTCCAGTGTTGCCATGGATCTTGGGGTGCTTCTGAGTCTCCCCAGGGGAGTCAGGCCTCGTCTCGAGTGGGGGCATGCACGTGCGCTTTCCTCCCGAGCTGCAGCAGTAGTGTCACGCTTCCTGTCACGTGGATCAAGGGATCTGTGGCTTTCCCTCGAGGCTGTCCCTCGAGGCTTTCCCACGAGGCTTTCGCACAGGGCTGTGTCACGTGCCACCTTGGTGTGAGTCGATCCTCGGCGTGAAAGACGAGCCGGTGAAGGGAAAAGAGTTTCCTCTGGAATGGACTGAGACATCTGGGGGACTCTTGGAATGGTGGCACGACCCTGGAGTTCCTCTCGCCGTTCCTGTTGAGAGGGCCTCCTCTTGAGATGCGACGGGAACGCCGGGAACTCTTTCCCGACGAAGCAGGGAAAGGATCCCTCATCTCGAGCTACGAGGCCGAAACGGGGCTCCTCTGGATGTGGGCGGGACCCTCGTGATTCCTCTCGAGTGGAGACGGCTAGGTCGGGGAACTTCTTGATTTGCACCAAGGGTGTGAAGGAGCCTTTCGAAGTTCCAGAGGTGAGGTGTGATCAGCCTCGAGACGCCTCAGTGGAGATGGGCCTCATCTCGCCTGGAGGGGAGAACCTCCTGGATTTTCTCGAGTTGCGGCAGGTCTTCTCGAGTTACGACGGGGACCTCAGGGACCCGCTCTGGTGGCCTCAGGAAAGGGCAGTCCCCATGCGAGTTGCTAGGGGACCTCTCGGGATTCCTCTCCCGTCCATGCCGGGGCCTCAGTCCTTGTGTGGAGTCGGGGCCGGAACCTGAGGATTCCTCTCCAGTGTTGCCATGGATCTTGGGGTGCTTCTGAGTCTCCCCAGGGGAGTCAGGCCTCGTCTCTAGTGGGGGCATGCACGTGCGCTTTCCTCCCGAGCTGCAGCAGTAGTGTCACGCTTCCTGTCACGTGGATCAAGGGATCTGTGGCTTTCCCTCGAGGCTGTCCCTCGAGGCTTTCCCACGAGGCTTTCCCACAGGGCTGTGCCACGTGCCACCTTGGTGTGAGTCGATCCTCGGCGTGAACGACGAGCAGGTGAAAGGAAAAGAGGTTCCTCTGGAATGGACTGAGACATCTGGGGGACTCTTGGAATGGTGGCACGACCCTGGAGTTCCTCTCGCCGTTCCTGTTGAGAGGGCCTCCTCTTGAGATGCGACGGGAACGCCGGGAACTCTTTCCCGACGAAGCACGGAAAGGATCCCTCATCTCGAGCTACGAGGCGGAAACGGGGCTCCTCTGGATGTGGGCGGGACCCTCGTGATTCCTCTCGAGTGGAGACGGGTATGTCGGGGAACTTCTTGATTTGCACCAAGGGTGTGAAGGAGCCTTTCGAAGTTCCAGAGGTGAGGTGTGATCAGCCTCGAGACGCCTCAGCGGAAATGGGCCTCATCTCGCCTGGAGGGGAGAACCTCCTGGATTTTCTCGAGTTGCGGCAGGTCTTCTCGAGTTACGACGGGGACCTCAGGGACCCGCTCTGGTGGCCTCAGGAAAGGCCAGTCCCCATGAGAGATGCTAGGGGAACTCTCGGGATTCCTCTCCCGTCCATGCCGGGGCCTCAGTCCTTGTGTGGAGTCGGGGCCGGAACCTGAGGATTCCTCTCCAGTGTTGCCATGGATCTTGGGGTGCTTCTGAGTCTCCCCAGGGGAGTCAGGCCTCGTCTCGAGTGGGGGCATGCACGTGCGCTTTCCTCCCGAGGTGCAGCAGTAGTGTCACGCTTCCTGTCACGTGGATCAAGGGATCTGTGGCTTTCCCTCGAGGCTGTCCCTCGAGGCTTTCCCACGAGGCTTTCCCACAGGGCTGTGCCACGTGCCACCTTGGTGTGAGTCGATCCTCGGCGTGAAAGACGGGCCGGTGAAGGGAAAAGAGGTTCCTCTGGAATGGACTGAGACATCTGGGGGACTCTTTTAATGGTGGCACGACCCTGGAGTTCCTCTCGCCGTTCCTGTTGAGAGGGCCTCCTCTTGAGATGCGACGGGAACGCCGGGAACTCTTTCCCGACGAAGCAGGGAAAGGATCCCTCATCTCGAGCTACGAGGCCGAAACGGGGCTCCTCTGGATGTGGGCGGGACCCTCGTGATTCCTCTCGAGTGGAGACGGCTAGGTCGGGGAACTTCTTGATTTGCACCAAGGGTGTGAAGGAGCCTTTCGAAGTTCCAGAGGTGAGGTGTGATCAGCCTCGAGACGCCTCAGTGGAGATGGGCCTCATCTCGCCTGGAGGGGAGAACCTCCTGGATTTTCTCGAGTTGCGGCAGGTCTTCTCGAGTTACGACGGGGACCTCAGGGACCCGCTCTGGTGGCCTCAGGAAAGGGCAGTCCCCATGCGAGTTGCTAGGGGACCTCTCGGGATTCCTCTCCCGTCCATGCCGGGGCCTCAGTCCTTGTGTGGAGTCGGGGCCGGAACCTGAGGATTCCTCTCCAGTGTTGCCATGGATCTTGGGGTGCTTCTGAGTCTCCCCAGGGGAGTCAGGCCTCGTCTCTAGTGGGGGCATGCACGTGCGCTTTCCTCCCGAGCTGCAGCAGTAGTGTCACGCTTCCTGTCACGTGGATCAAGGGATCTGTGGCTTTCCCTCGAGGCTGTCCCTCGAGGCTTTCCCACGAGGCTTTCCCACAGGGCTGTGCCACGTGCCACCTTGGTGTGAGTCGATCCTCGGCGTGAACGACGAGCAGGTGAAAGGAAAAGAGGTTCCTCTGGAATGGACTGAGACATCTGGGGGACTCTTGGAATGGTGGCACGACCCTGGAGTTCCTCTCGCCGTTCCTGTTGAGAGGGCCTCCTCTTGAGATGCGACGGGAACGCCGGGAACTCTTTCCCGACGAAGCACGGAAAGGATCCCTCATCTCGAGCTACGAGGCGGAAACGGGGCTCCTCTGGATGTGGGCGGGACCCTCGTGATTCCTCTCGAGTGGAGACGGGTATGTCGGGGAACTTCTTGATTTGAACCAAGGGTGTGAAGGAGCCTTTCGAAGTTCCAGAGGTGAGGTGTGATCAGCCTCGAGACGCCTCAGCGGAAATGGGCCTCATCTCGCCTGGAGGGGAGAACCTCCTGGATTTTCTCGAGTTGCGGCAGGTCTTCTCGAGTTACGACGGGGACCTCAGGGACCCGCTCTGGTGGCCTCAGGAAAGGCCAGTCCCCATGAGAGATGCTAGGGGAACTCTCGGGATTCCTCTCCCGTCCATGCCGGGGCCTCAGTCCTTGTGTGGAGTCGGGGCCGGAACCTGAGGATTCCTCTCCAGTGTTGCCATGGATCTTGGGGTGCTTCTGAGTCTCCCCAGGGGAGTCAGGCCTCGTCTCGAGTGGGGGCATGCACGTGCGCTTTCCTCCCGAGGTGCAGCAGTAGTGTCACGCTTCCTGTCACGTGGATCAAGGGATCTGTGGCTTTCCCTCGAGGCTGTCCCTCGAGGCTTTCCCACGAGGCTTTCCCACAGGGCTGTGCCACGTGCCACCTTGGTGTGAGTCGATCCTCGGCGTGAAAGACGGGCCGGTGAAGGGAAAAGAGGTTCCTCTGGAATGGACTGAGACATCTGGGGGACTCTTTTAATGGTGGCACGACCCTGGAGTTCCTCTCGCCGTTCCTTTTGAGAGGGCCTCCTCTTGAGATGCGACGGGAACGCCGGGAACTCTTTCCCGACGAAGCAGGGAAAGGATCCCTCATCTCGAGCTACGAGGCGGAAACGGGGCTCCTCTGGATGTGGGCGGGACCCTCGTGATTCCTCTCGAGTGGAGACGGCTAGGTCGGGGAACTTCTTGATTTGCACCAAGGGTGTGAAGGATTCCTTTCCAAGTTCCAGAGGTGAGGTGTGATCAGCCTCGAGACGCCTCAGCGGAAATGGGCCTCATCTCGCCTGGAGGGGAGAACCTCCTGGATTTTCTCGAGTTGCTGCAGGTCTTCTCGAGTTACGACGGGGACCTCAGGGACCCGCTCTGGTGGCCTCAGGAAAGGCCAGTCCCCATGCGAGTTGCTAGGGGACCTCTCGGGATTCCTCTCCCGTCCATGCCGGGGCCTCAGTCCTTGTGTGGAGTCGGGGCCGGAACCTGAGGATTCCTCTCCAGTGTTGCCATGGATCTTGGGGTGCTTCTGAGTCTCCCCAGGGGAGTCAGGCCTCGTCTCGAGTGGGGGCATGCACGTGCGCTTTCCTCCCAAGCTGCAGCAGTAGTGTCACGCTTCCTGTCACGTGGATCAAGGGATCTGTGGCTTTCCCTCGAGGCTGTCCCTCGAGGCTTTCCCACGAGGCTTTCCCCCGGGGGTGTGCCACGTGCCACCTTGGTGTGAGTCGATCCTCGGCGTGAAAGACGAGCCGGTGAAGGGAAAAGAGGTTCCTCTGGAAAGGACTGAGACATCTGGGGGACTCTTGGAATGGTGGCACGACCGTGGAGTTCCTCTCGCCGTTCCTGTTCAGAGGGCCTCCTCTTGAGATGCGACGGGAACGCCGGGAACTCTTTCCCGACGAAGCAGGGAAAGGATCCCTCATCTCGAGCTACGAGGCGGAAACGGGGCTCCTCTGAATGTGGGCGGGACCCTCGTGATTCTTCTCGAGTGGAGACGTCTAGGTCGGGGAACTTCTTGATTTGCACCAAGGGTGTAAAGGAGCCTTTCGAAGTTCCAGAGGTGAGGTGTGATCAGCCTCGAGACGCCTCAGCGGAAATGGGCCTCATCTCGCCTGGAGGGGAGAACTTCCTGGATTTTCTCGAGTTGCGGCAGGTCTTCTCGAGTTACGACGGGGACCTCAGGGACCCGCTCTGGTGGCCTCAGGAAAGGCCAGTCCCCATGAGAGATGCTAGGGGAACTCTCGGGATTCGTCTCCCGTCCATGCCGGGGCCTCAGTCCTTGTGTGGAGTCGGGGCCGGAACCTGAGGATTCCTCTCCAGTGTTGCCATGGATCTTGGGGTGCTTCTGAGTCTCCCCAGGGGAGTCAGGCCTCGTCTCGAGTGGGGGCATGCACGTGCGCTTTCCTCCCGAGCTGCAGCAGTAGTGTCACGCTTCCTGTCACGTGGATCAAGGGATCTGTGGCTTTCCCTGGAGGCTGTCCCTCGAGGCTTTCCCACGAGGCTTTCCCACAGGGCTGTGCCACGTGCCACCTTGGTGTGAGTCGATCCTCGGCGTGAAAGACGAGCCGGTGAAGGGAAAAGGGGTTCCTCTGGAATGGACTGAGACATCTGGGGGACTCTTGGAATGGTGGCACGACCCTGGAGTTCCTCTCGCCGTTCCTGTTGAGGGGGCCTTCTCTTGAGATGCGACGGGAACGCCGGGAACTCTTTCCCGACGAAGCAGGGAAAGGATCCCTCATCTCGAGCTACGAGGCGGAAACGGGGCTCCTCTGGATGTGGGCGGGACCCTCGTGATACCTCTTGAGTGGAGACGGGTATGTCGGGAAACTTCTTGATTTGCACCAAGGGTGTGAAGGACCCTTTCGAAGTTCCAGAGGTGAGGTGTGATCAGTCTCGAGACGCCTCAGCGGAAATAGGCCTCATCTCGCCTGGAGGGGAGAACCTCCTGGATTTTCTCGAGTTGCGGCAGGTCTTCTCGCGTTACGACGGGGACCTCAGGGACCCGCTCTGGTGGCCTCAGGAAAGGCCAGTCCCCATGCGAGTTGCTAGGGGACCTCTCGGGATTCCTCTCCCATCCATGCCGGGGCCTCAGTCCTTGTGTGGAGTCGGGGCCGGAACCTGAGGATTCCTCTCCAGTGTTGCAATGGATCTTGGGGTGCTTCTGAGTCTCCCCAGGGGAGTCAGGCCTCGTCTCGAGTGGGGGCATGCACGTGCGCTTTCCTCCCGAGCTGCAGCAGTAGTGTCACGCTTCCTGTCACGTGGATCAAGGGATCTGTGGCTTTCCCTCGAGGCTGTCCCTCGAGGCTTTCCCACGAGGCTTTCCCACAGGGCTGTGCCACGTGCCACCTTGGTGTGAGTCGATCCTCGGCGTGAAAGACGAGCCGGTGAAGGGAAAAGAGGTTCCTCTGGAATGGACTGAGACATCTGGGGGACTCTTGGAATGGTGGCACGACCCTGGAGTTCCTCTCGCCGTTCCTGTTGAGAGGGCCTCCTCTTGAGATGCGACGGGAACGCCGGGAACTCTTTCCCGACGAAGCAGGGAAAGGATCCCTCATCTCGAGCTACGAGGCGGAAACGGGGCTCCTCTGGATGTGGGCGGGACCCTCGTGATTCCTCTCGAGTGGAGACGGGTATGTCGGGGAACTTCTTGATTTGCACCAAGGGTGTGAAGGACCCTTTCGAAGTTCCAGAGGTGAGGTGTGATCAGCCTCGAGACGCCTCAGCGGAAAAGGGCCTCATCTCGCCTGGAGGGGAGAACCTCCTGGATTTTCTCGAGTTGCGGCAAGTCTTCTCGAGTTACGACGGGGACCTCAGGGACCCGCTCTGGTGGCCTCAGGAAAGGCCAGTCCCCATGCGAGTTGCTAGGGGACCTCTCGGGATTCCTCTCCCGTCCATGCCGGGGCCTCACTCCTTGTGTGGAGTCGGGGCCGGAACCTGAGGATTCCTCTCCAGTGTTGCCATGGATCTTGGGGTGCTTCTGAGTCTCCCCAGGGGAGTCAGGCCTCGTCTCGAGTGGGGGCATGCACGTGCGCGTTCCTCCCGAGCTGCAGCAGTAGTGTCACGCTTCCTGTCACGTGGATCAAGGGATCTGTGGGTTTCCCTCGAGGCTGTCACTCGAGGCTTTCCCACGAGGCTTTCCCACAGGGCTGTGCCACGTGCCACCTTGGTGTGAGTCGATCCTCGGCGTGAAAGACGAGCAGGTGAAAGGAAAAGAGGTTCCTCTGGAATGGACTGAGACATCTGGGGGACTCTTGGAATGGTGGCACAACCCTGGAGTTCCTCTCGCCGTTCCTGTTGAGAGGGCCTCCTCTTGAGATGCGACGGGAACGCCGGGAACTCTTTCCCGACGAAGCAGGGAAAGGATCCCTCATCTCGAGATACGAGGCGGAAACGGGGCTCCTCTGGATGTGGGCGGGACCCTCGTGATTCCTCTCGAGTGGAGACGGCTAGGTCGGGGAACTTCTTGATTTGCACCAAGGGTGTGAAGGACCCTTTCGAAGTTCCAGAGGTGAGGAGTGATCAGCCTCGAGACGCCTCAGCGGAAATGGGCCTCATCTCGCCTGGAGGGGAGAACCTCCTGGATTTTCTCGAGTTGCGGCAGGTCTTCTCGAGTTACGACGGGGACCTCAGGGACCCGCTCTGGTGGCCTCAGGAAAGGCCAGTCCCCATGCGAGTTGCTAGGGGACCTCTCGGGATTCCTCTCCCGTCCATGCCGGGGCCTCAGTCCTTGTGTGGAGTCGGGGCCGGAACCTGAGGATTCCTCTCCAGTGTTGCCATGGATCTTGGGGTGCTTCTGAGTCTCCCCAGGGGAGTCAGGCCTCGTCTCGAGTGGGGGCATGCATGTGCGCTTTCCTCCCGAGCTGCAGCAGTAGTGTCACGCTTCCTGTCACGTGGATCAAGGGATCTGTGGCTTTCCCTCGAGGCTGTCCCTCGAGCCTTTCCCACGAGGTTTTCCCACAGGGCTGTGCCACGTGCCACCTTGGTGTGAGTCGATCCTCGGCGTGAAAGACGAGCCGGTGAAGGGAAAAGAGGTTCCTCTGGAATGGACTGAGACATCTGGGGGACTCTTGGAATGCTGGCTCGACCCTGGAGTTCCTCTCGCCGTTCCTGTTGAGAGGGCCTCCTCTTGAGATGCGACGGGAAGGCCGGGAACTCTTTCCCGACGAAGCAGGGAAAGGATCCCTCATCTCGAGCTACGAGGCGGAAACGGGGCTCCTCTGGATGTGGGCGGGACCCTCGTGATTCCTCTCGAGTGGAGACGGGTATGTCGGGGAACTTCTTGATTTGCACCAAGGGTGTGAAGGAGCCTTTCGAAGTTCCAGAGGTGAGGTGTGATCAGCCTCGAGACGCCTCAGCGGAAATGGGCCTCATCTCGCCTGGAGGGGAGAACCTCCTGGATTTTCTCGAGTTGCGGCAGGTCTTCTCGAGTTACGACGGGGACCTCAGGGACCCGCTCTGGTGGCCTCAGGAAAGGCCAGTCCCCATGCGAGTTGCTAGGGGACCTCTCGGGATTCCTCTCCCGTCCATGCCGGGACCTCAGTCCTTGTGTGGAGTCGGGGCCGGAACCTGAGGATTCCTCTCCAGTGTTGCCATGGATCTTGGGGTGCTTCTGAGTCTCCCCAGGGGAGTCAGGCCTCGTCTCGAGTGGGGGCATGCACGTGCGCTTTCCTCCCGAGCTGCAGCAGTAGTGTCACGCTTCCTGTCACGTGGATCAAGGGATCTGTGGCTTTCCCTCGAGGCTGTCCCTCGAGGCTTTCCCACGAGGCTTTCCCACAAGGCTGTGCCACGTGCCACCTTGGTGTGAGTCGATCCTCGGCGTGAAAGACAAGCCGGTGAAGGGAAAAGAGGTTCCTCTGGAATGGACTGAGACATCTGGGGGACTCTTGGAATGGTGGCACGACCCTGGAGTTTCTCTCGCCGTTCCTGTTGAGAGGGCCTCCTCTTGAGATGCGACGGGAACGCCGGGAACACTTTCCCGACGAAGCAGGGAAACGATCCCTCATCTCGAGCTACGAGGCGGAAACGGGGCTCCTCTGGATGTGGGCGGGACCCTCGTGATTCCTCTCGAGTGGAGACGGGTATGTCGGGGAACTTCTTGATTTGCACCAAGGGTGTGAAGGACCCTTTCGAAGTTCCAGAGGTGAGGTGTGATCAGCCTCGAGACGACTCAGCGGAAATGGGCCTCATCTCGCCTGGAGGGGAGAACCTCCTGGATTTTCTCGAGTTGCGGCAGGTCTTCTCGAGTTACGACGGGGACCTCAAGGACCCGCTCTGGTGGCCTCAGGAAAGGCCAGTCCCCATGCGAGTTGCTAGGGGACCTCTCGGGATTCCTCTCCCGTCCATGCCGGGGCCTCAGTCCTTGTGTGGAGTCGGGGCCGGAACCTGAGGATTCCTCTCCAGTGTTGCCATGGATCTTGGGGTGCTTCTGAGTCTCCCCAGGGGAGTCAGGCCTCGTCTCGAGTGGGGGCATGCACGTGCGCTTTCCTCCCGAGCTGCAGCAGTAGTGTCACGCTTCCTGTCACGTGGATCAAGGGATCTGTGGCTTTCCCTCGAGGCTGTCCCTCGAGGCTTTCCCACGAGGTTTTCCCACAGGGCTGTGCCACGTGCCACCTTGGTGTGAGTCGATCCTCGGCATGAAAGACGAGCCGGTGAAGGGAAAAGAGGTTCCTCTGGAATGGACTGAGACATCTGGGGGACTCTTGGAATGCTGGCTCGACCCTGGAGTTCCTCTCGCCGTTCCTGTTGAGAGGGCCTCCTCTTGAGATGCGACGGGAACGCCGGGAACTCTTTCCCGACGAAGCAGGGAAAGGATCCCTCATCTCGAGCTACGAGGCGGAAACGGGGCTCCTCTGGATGTGGGAGGGACCCTCGTGATTCCTCTCGAGTGGAGACGGGTATGTCGGGGAACTACTTGATTTGCACCAAGGGTGTGAAGGAGCCTTTCGAAGTTCCAGAGGTGAGGTGTGATCAGCCTCGAGACGCCTCAGCGGAAATGGGCCTCATCTCGCCTGGAGGGGAGAACCTCCTGGATTTTCTCGAGTTGCGGCAGGTCTTCTCGAGTTACGACGGGGACCTCAGGGACCCGCTCTGGTGGCCTCAGGAAAGGCCAGTCCCCATGCGAGTTGCTAGGGGACCTCTCGGGATTCCTCTCCCGTCCATGCCGGGGCCTCAGTCCTTGTGTGGAGTCGGGGCCGGAACCTGAGGATTCGTCTCCAGTGTTGCCATGGATCTTGGGGTGCTTCTGAGTCTCCCCAGGGGAGTCAGGCCTCGTCTCGAGTGGGGGCATGCACGTGCGCTTTCCTCCCGAGCTGCAGCAGTAGTGTCACGCTTCCTGTCACGTGGATCAAGGGATCTGTGGCTTTCCCTCGAGGCTGTCCCTCGAGGCTTTCCCACGAGGTTTTCCCACAGGGCTGTGCCACGTGCCACCATGGTGTGAGTCGATCCTCGGCGTGAAAGACGAGCCGGTGAAGGGAAAAGAGGTTCCTCTGGAATGGACTGAGACATCTGGGGGACTCTTGGATTGCTGGCTCGACCCTGGAGTTCCTCTCGCCGTTCCTGTTGAGAGGGCCTCCTCTTGAGATGCGACGGGAACGCCGGGAACTCTTTCCCGACGAAGCAGGGAAAGGCTCCCTCATCTCTAGTTACGAGGCGGAAACGGGGCTCCTCTGGATGTGGGCGGGACCCTCGTGATTTCTCTCGAGTGGAGACGGGTATGTCGGGGAACTTCTTGATTTGCACCAAGGGTGTGAAGGACCCTTTCGAAGTTCCAGAGGTGAGGTGTGATCAGCCTCGAGACGCCTCAGCGGAAATGGGCCTCATCTCGCCTGGAGGGGAGAACCTCCTGGATTTTCTCGAGTTGCGGCAGGTCTTCTCGAGTTACGACGGGGACCTCAGGGACCCGCTCTGGTGGCCTCAGGAAAGGCCAGTCCCCATGCGAGTTGCTAGGGGACCTCTCGGGATTCCTCTGCCGTCCATGCCGGGGCCTCAGTCCTTGTGTGGAGTCGGGGCCGGAACCTGAGGATTCCTCTCCAGTGTTGCCATGGATCTTGGGGTGCTTCTGAGTCTCCCCAGGGGAGTCAGGCCTCGTCTCGAGTGGGGGCATGCACGTGCGCTTTCCTCCCGAGCTGCAGCAGTAGTGTCACGCTTCCTGTCACGTGGATCAAGGGATCTGTGGCTTTCCCTCGAGGCTGTCCCTCGAGCCTTTCCCACGAGGTTTTCCCACAGGGCTGTGCCACGTGCCACCTTGGTGTGAGTCGATCCTCGGCGTGAAAGACGAGCCGGTGAAGGGAAAAGAGGTTCCTCTGGAATGGACTGAGACATCTGGGGGACTCTTGGAATGCTGGCTCGACCCTGGAGTTCCTCTCGCCGTTCCTGTTGAGAGGGCCTCCTCTTGAGATGCGACGGGAACGCCGGGAACTCTTTCCCGACGAAGCAGGGAAAGGATCCCTCATCTCGAGCTACGAGGCGGAAACGGGGCTCCTCTGGATGTGGGCGGGACCCTCGTGATTCCTCTCGAGTGGAGACGGCTAGGTCGGGGAACTTCTTGATTTGCACCAAGGGTGTGAAGGAGCCTTTCGAAGTTCCAGAGGTGAGGTGTGATCAGCCTCGAGACGCCTCAGCGGAAATGGGCCTCATCTCGCCTGGAGGGGAGAACCTCCTGGATTTTCTCGAGTTGCGGCAGGTCTTCTCGAGTTACGACGGGGACCTCAGGGACCCGCTCTGGTGGCCTCAGGAAAGGCCAGTCCCCATGCGAGTTGCTAGGGGACCTCTCGGGATTCCTCTCCCGTCCATGCCGGGGCCTCAGTCCTTGTGTGGAGTCGGGGCCGGAACCTGAGGATTCCTCTCCAGTGTTGCCATGGATCTTGGGGTGCTTCTGAGTCTCCCCAGGGGAGTCAGGCCTCGTCTCGAGTGGGGGCATGCACGTGCGCTTTCCTACCGAGCTGCAGCAGTAGTGTCACGCTTCCTGTCACGTGGATCAAGGGATCTGTGGCTTTCCCTCGAGGCTGTCCCTCGAGGCTTTCCCACGAGGCTTTCCCACAAGGCTGTGCCACGTGCCACCTTGGTGTGAGTCGATCCTCGGCGTGAAAGACAAGCCGGTGAAGGGAAAAGATGTTCCTCTGGAATGGACTGAGACATCTGGGGGACTCTTGGAATGGTGGCACGACCCTGGAGTTTCTCTCGCCGTTCCTGTTGAGAGGGCCTCCTCTTGAGATGCGACGGGAACGCCGGGAACACTTTCCCGACGAAGCAGGGAAACGATCCCTCATCTCGAGCTACGAGGCGGAAACGGGGCTCCTCTGGATGTGGGCGGGACCCTCGTGATTCCTCTCGAGTGGAGACGGGTATGTCGGGGAACTTCTTGATTTGCACCAAGGGTGTGAAGGACCCTTTCGAAGTTCCAGAGGTGAGGTGTGATCAGCCTCGAGACGCCTCAGCGGAAATGGGCCTCATCTCGCCTGGAGGGGAGAACCTCCTGGATTTTCTCGAGTTGCGGCAGGTCTTCTCGAGTTACGACGGGGACCTCAGGGACCCGCTCTGGTGGCCTCAGGAAAGGCCAGTCCCCATGCGAGTTGCTAGGGGACCTCTCGGGATTCCTCTCCCGTCCATGCCGGGGCCTCAGTCCTTGTGTGGAGTCGGGGCCGGAACCTGAGGATTCCTCTCCAGTGTTGCCATGGATCTTGGGGTGCTTCTGAGTCTCCCCAGGGGAGTCAGGCCTCGTCTCGAGTGGGGGCATGCACGTGCGCTTTCCTCCCGAGCTGCAGCAGTAGTGTCACGCTTCCTGTCACGTGGATCAAGGGATCTGTGGCTTTCCCTCGAGGCTGTCCCTCGAGCCTTTCCCACGAGGTTTTCCCACAGGGCTGTGCCACGTGCCACCATGGTGTGAGTCGATCCTCGGCGTGAAAGACGAGCCGGTGAAGGGAAAAGAGGTTCCTCTGGAATGGACTGAGACATCTGGGGGACTCTTGGAATGCTGGCTCGACCCTGGAGTTCCTCTCGCCGTTCCTGTTGAGAGGGCCTCCTCTTGAGATGCGACGGGAACGCCGGGAACTCTTTCCCGACGAAGCAGGGAAAGGATCCCTCATCTCGAGGTACGAGGCGGAAACGGGGCACCTCTGGATGTGGGCGGGACCCTCGTGATTCCTCTCGAGTGGAGACGGGTATGTCGGGGAACTTCTTGATTTGCACCAAGGGTGTGAAGGACCCTTTCGAAGTTCCAGAGGTGAGGTGTGATCAGCCTCGAGACGCCTCAGCGGAAATGGGCCTCATCTCGCCTGGAGGGGAGAACCTCCTGGATTTTCTCGAGTTGCGGCAGGTCTTCTCGAGTTACGACGGGGACCTCAGGGACCCGCTCTGGTGGCCTCAGGAAAGGCCAGTCCCCATGCGAGTTGCTAGGGGACCTCTCGGGATTCCTCTGCCGTCCATGCCGGGGCCTCAGTCCTTGTGTGGAGTCGGGGCCGGAACCTGAGGATTCCTCTCCAGTGTTGCCATGGATCTTGGGGTGCTTCTGAGTCTCCCCAGGGGATTCAGGCCTCGTCTCGAGTGGGGGCATGCACGTGCGCTTTCCTCCCGAGCTGCAGCAGTAGTGTCACGCTTCCTGTCACGTGGATCAAGGGATCTGTGGCTTTCCCTCGAGGCTGTCCCTCGAGCCTTTCCCACGAGGTTTTCCCACAGGGCTGTGCCACGTGCCACCTTGGTGTGAGTCGATCCTCGGCGTGAAAGACAAGCCGGTGAAGGGAAAAGAGGTTCCTCTGGAATGGACTGAGACATCTGGGGGACTCTTGGAATGCTGGCTCGACCCTGGAATTCCTCTCGCCGTTCCTGTTGAGAGGGCCTCCTCTTGAGATGCGACGGGAACGCCGGGAACTCTTTCCCGACGAAGCAGGGAAAGGATCCCTCATCTCGAGCTACGAGGCGGAAACGGGGCTCCTCTGGATGTGGGCGGGACCCACGTGATTCCTCTCGAGTGGAGACGGCTAGGTCGGGGAACTTCTTGATTTGCACCAAGGGTGTGAAGGAGCCTTTCGAAGTTCCAGAGGTGAGGTGTGATCAGCCTCGAGACGCCTCAGCGGAAATGGGCCTCATCTCGCCTGGAGGGGAGAACCTCCTGGATTTTCTCGAGTTGCGGCAGGTCTTCTCGAGTTACGACGGGGACCTCAGGGACCCGCTCTGGTGGCCTCAGGAAAGGCCAGTCCCCATGCGAGTTGCTAGGGGACCTCTCGGGATTCCTCTCCCGTCCATGCCGGGGCCTCAGTCCTTGTGTGGAGTCGGGGCCAGAACCTGAGGATTCCTCTCCAGTGTTGCCATGGATCTTGGGGTGCTTCTGAGTCTCCCCAGGGGAGTCAGGCCTCGTCTCGAGTGGAGGCATGCACGTGCGCTTTCCTCCCGAGCTGCAGCAGTAGTGTCACGCTTCCTGTCACGTGGATCAAGGGATCTGTGGCTTTCCCTCGAGGCTGTCCCTCGAGCCTTTCCCACGAGGTTTTCCCACAGGGCTGTGCCACGTGCCACCTTGGTGTGAGTCGATCCTCGGCGTGAAAGACGAGCCGGTGAAGGGAAAAGAGGTTCCTCTGGAATGGACTGAGACATCTGGGGGACTCTTGGAATGCTGGCTCGACCCTGGAGTTCCTCTCGCCGTTCCTGTTGAGAGGGCCTCCTCTTGAGATGCGACGGGAAGGCTGGGAACTCTTTCCCGAAGAAGCAGGGAAAGGATCCCTCATCTCGAGCTACGAGGCGGAAACGGGGCTCCTCTGGATGTGGGCGGGACCCTCGTGATTCCTCTCGAGTGGAGACGGGTATGTCAGGGAACTTCTTGATTTGCACCAAGGGTGTGAAGGACCCTTTCGAAGTTCCAGAGGTGAGGTGTGATCAGCCTCGAGACGCCTCAGCGGAAATGGGCCTCATCTCGCCTGGAGGGGAGAACCTCCTGGATTTTCTCGAGTTGTGGCAGGTCTTCTCGAGTTACGACGGGGACCTCAGGGACCCGCTCTGGTGGCCTCAGGAAAGGCCAGTCCCCATGCGAGTTGCTAGGGGACCTCTCGGGATTCCTCTCCCGTCCATGCCGGGGCCTCAGTCCTTGTGTGGAGTCGGGGCCGGAACCTGAGGATTCCTCTCCAGTGTTGCCATGGATCTTGGGGTGCTTCTGAGTCTCCCCAGGGGAGTCAGGCCTCGTCTCGAGTGGGGGCATGCACGTGCGCTTTCCTCCCGAGCTGCAGCAGTAGTGTCACGCTTCCTGTCACGTGGATCAAGGGATCTGTGGCTTTCCCTCGAGGCTGTCCCTCGAGCCTTTCCCACGAGGTTTTCCCACAGGGCTGTGCCACGTGCCACCTTGGTGTGAGTCGATCCTCGGCGTGAAAGACGAGCCGGTGAAGGGAAAAGAGGTTCCTCTGGAATGGACTGAGACATCTGGGGGACTCTTGGAATGCTGGCTCGACCCTGGAGTTCCTCTCGCCGTTCCTGTTGAGAGGGCCTCCTCTTGAGATGCGACGGGAACGCCGGGAACTCTTTCCCGACGAAGCAGGGAAAGGATCCCTCATCTCGAGCTACGCGGCGGAAACGGGGCTCCTCTGGATGTGGGCGGGACCCTCGTGATTCCTCTCGAGTGGAGACGGCTAGGTCGGGGAACTTCTTGATTTGCACCAAGGGTGTGAAGGAGCCTTTCGAAGTTCCAGAGGTGAGGTGTGATCAGCCTCGAGACGCCTCAGCGGAAATGGGCCTCATCTCGCCTGGAGGGGAGAACCTCCTGGATTTTCTCGAGTTGCGGCAGGTCTTCTCGAGTTACGACGGGGACCTCAGGGACCCGCTCTGGTGGCCTCAGGAAAGGCCAGTCCCCATGCGAGTTGCTAGGGGACCTCTCGGGATTCCTCTCCCGTCCATGCCGGGGCCTCAGTCCTTGTGTGGAGTCGGGGCCGGAACCTGAGGATTCCTCTCCAGTGTTGCCATGGATCTTGGGGTGCTTCTGAGTCTCCCCAGGGGAGTCAGGCCTCGTCTCGAGTGGGGGCATGCACGTGCGCTTTCCTCCCGAGCTGCAGCAGTAGTGTCACGCTTCCTGTCACGTGGATCAAGGGATCTGTGGCTTTCCCTCGAGGCTGTCCCTCGAGCCTTTCCCACGAGGCTTTCCCACAAGGCTGTGCCACGTGCCACCTTGGTGTGAGTCGATCCTCGGCGTGAAAGACGAGCCGGTGAAGGGAAAAGAGGTTCCTCTGGAATGGACTGAGACATCTGGGGGACTCTTGGAATGCTGGCTCGACCCTGGAGTTCCTCTCGCCGTTCCTGTTGAGAGGGCCTCCTCTTGAGATGCGACGGGAAGGCTGGGAACTCTTTCCCGACGAAGCAGGGAAAGGATCCCTCATCTCGAGCTATGAGGCGGAAACGGGGCTCCTCTGGATGTGGGCGGGACCCTCGTGATTCCTCTCGAGTGGAGACGGGTATGTCAGGGAACTTCTTGATTTGCACCAAGGGTGTGAAGGACCCTTTCGAAGTTCCAGAGGTGAGGTGTGATCAGCCTCGAGACGCCTCAGCGGAAATGGGCCTCATCTCGCCTGGAGGGGAGAACCTCCTGGATTTTCTCGAGTTGTGGCAGGTCTTCTCGAGTTACGACGGGGACCTCAGGGACCCGCTCTGGTGGCCTCAGGAAAGGCCAGTCCCCATGCGAGTTGCTAGGGGACCTCTCGGGATTCCTCTCCCGTCCATGCCGGGGCCTCAGTCCTTGTGTGGAGTCGGGGCCGGAACCTGAGGATTCCTCTCCAGTGTTGCCATGGATCTTGGGGTGCTTCTGAGTCTCCCCAGGGGAGTCAGGCCTCGTCTCGAGTGGGGGCATGCACGTGCGCTTTCCTCCCGAGCTGCAGCAGTAGTGTCACGCTTCCTGTCACGTGGATCAAGGGATCTGTGGCTTTCCCTCGAGGCTGTCCCTCGAGCCTTTCCCACGAGGCTTTCCCACAGGGCTGTGCCACGTGCCACCTTGGTGTGAGTCGATCCTCGGCGTGAAAGACGAGCCGGTGAAGGGAAAAGAGGTTCCTCTGGAATGGACTGAGACATCTGGGGGACTCTTGGAATGCTGGCTCGACCCTGGAGTTCCTCTCGCCGTTCCTGTTGAGAGGGCCTCCTCTTGAGATGCGACGGGAACGCCGGGAACTCTTTCCCGACGAAGCAGGGAAAGGATCCCTCATCTCGAGCTACGAGGCGGAAACGGGGCTCCTCTGGATGTGGGCGGGACCCTCGTGATTCCTCTCGAGTGGAGACGGCTAGGTCGGGGAACTTCTTGATTTGCACCAAGGGTGTGAAGGAGCCTTTCGAAGTTCCAGAGGTGAGGTGTGATCAGCCTCGAGACGCCTCAGCGGAAATGGGCCTCATCTCGCCTGGAGGGGAGAACCTCCTGGATTTTCTCGAGTTGCGGCAGGTCTTCTCGAGTTACGACGGGGACCTCAGGGACCCGCTCTGGTGGCCTCAGGAAAGGCCAGTCCCCATGCGAGTTGCTAGGGGACCTCTCGGGATTCCTCTCCCGTCCATTCCGGGGCTTCAGTCCTTGTGTGGAGTCGGGGCCGAAACCTGAGGATTCCTCTCCAGTGTTGCCATGGATCTTGGGGTGCTTCTGAGTCTCCCCAGGGGGAGTCAGGCCTCGTCTCGAGTGGGGGCATGCACGTGCGCGTTCCTCCCGAGCTGCAGCAGTAGTGTCACGCTTCCTGTCACGTGGATCAAGGGATCTGTGGCTTTCCCTCGAGGCTGTCACTCGAGGCTTTCCCACGAGGCTTTCCCACAGGGCTGTGCCACGTGCCACCTTGGTGTGAGTCGATCCTCGGCGTGAAAGACGAGCAGGTGAAAGGAAAAGAGGTTCCTCAGGAATGGACTGAGACATCTGGGGGACTCTTGGAATGGTGGCACAACCCTGGAGTTCCTCTCGCCGTTCCTGTTGAGAGGGCCTCCTCTTGAGATGCGACGGGAACGCCGGGAACTCTTTCCCGACGAAGCAGGGAAAGGATCCCTCATCTCGAGCTACGAGGCGGAAACGGGGCTCCTCTGGATGTGGGCGGGACCCTCGTGATTCCTCTCGAGTGGAGACGGCTAGGTCAGGGAACTTCTTGATTTGCACCAAGGGTGTGAAGGACCCTTTCGAAGTTCCAGAGGTGAGGTGTGATCAGCCTCGAGACGCCTCAGCGGAAATGGGCCTCATCTCGCCTGGAGGGGAGAACCTCCTGGATTTTCTCGAGTTGCGGCAGGTCTTTTCGAGTTACGACGGGGACCTCAGGGACCCGCTCTGGTGGCCTCAGGAAAGGCCAGTCCCATGCGAGTTGCTAGGGGACCTCTCGGGATTCCTCTCCCGTCCATGCCGGGGCCTCAGTCCTTGTGTGGAGTCGGGGCCGGAACCTGAGGATTCCTCTCCAGTGTTGCCATGGATCTTGGGGTGCTTCTGAGTCTCCCCAGGGGAGTCAGGCCTCGTCTCGAGTGGGGGCATGCATGTGCGCTTTCCTCCCGAGCTGCAGCAGTAGTGTCACGCTTCCTGTCACGTGGATCAAGGGATCTGTGGCTTTCCCTCGAGGCTGTCCCTCGAGGCTTTCCCACGAGGCTTTCCCACAGGGCTGTGCCACGTGCCACCTTGGTGTGAGTCGATCCTTGGCGTGAAAGACGAGCCGGTGAAGGGAAAAGAGGTTCCTCTGGAATGGACTGAGACATCTGGGGGACTCTTGGAATGGTGGCACGACCCTGGAGTTCCTCTCGCCGTTCCTGTTGAGAGGGCCTCCTCTTGAGATGCGACGGGAACGCCGGGAACTCTTTCCCGACGAAGCAGGGAAAGGATCCCTCATCTCGAGCTACGAGGCGGAAACGGGGCTCCTCTGGATGTGGGCGGGACCCTCGTGATTCCTCTCGAGTGGAGACGTGTATGTCGGGGAACTTCTTGATTTGCACCAAGGGTGTGAAGGACCATTTCGAAGTTCCAGAGGTGAGGTGTGATCAGCCTCGAGACGCCTCAGCGGAAATGGGCCTCATCTCGCCTGGAGGGGAGAACCTCCTGGATTTTCTCGAGTTGCGGCACGTCTTCTCGAGTTACGACGGGGACCTCAGGGACCCGCTCTGGTGGCCTCAGGAAAGGCCAGTCCCCATGCGAGTTGCTAGGGGACCTCTCGGGATTCCTCTCCCGTCCATGCCGGGGCCTCAGTCCTTGTGTGGAGTCGGGGCCGGAACCTGAGGATTCCTCTCCAGTGTTGCCATGGATCTTGGGGTGCTTCTGAGTCTCCCCAGGGGAGTCAGGCCTCGTCTCGAGTGGGGGCATGCACGTGCGCTTTCCTTCCGAGCTGCAGCAGTAGTGTCACGCTTCCTGTCACGTGGATCAAGGGATCTGTGGCTTTCCCTCGAGGCTGTCCCTCGAGGCTTTCCCACGAGGCTTTCCCACATGGCTGTGCCACGTGCCACCTTGGTGTGAGTCGATCCTCGGCGTGAAAGGCGAGCCGGTGAAGGGAAAAGAGGTTCCTCTGGAATGGACTGAGACATCTGGAGGACTCTTGGAATGGTGGCACGACCCTGGAGTTCCTCTCGCCGTTCCTGTTGAGAGGGCCTCCTCTTGAGATGCGACGGGAACGCCGGGAACTCTTTACCAACGAAGCAGGGAAAGGATCCATCATCTCGAGCTACGAGGCGGAAACGGGGCTCCTCTGGATGTGGGCGGGACCCTCGTGATTCCTCTCGAGTGGAGACGGGTATGTCGGGGAAGTTCTTGATTTGCACCAACGGTGTGAAGGACCCTTTCGAAGTTCCAGAGGTGAGGTGTGATCAGCCTCGAGACGCCTCAGCGGAAATGGGCCTCATCTCGCCTGGAGGGGAGAACCTCCTGGATTTTCTCGAGTTGCGGCAGGTCTTCTCGAGTTACGACGGGGACCTCAGGGACCCTCTCTGGTGGCCTCAGGAAAGGCCAGTCCCCATGCGAGTTGCTAGGGGACCTCTCGGGATTCCTCTCCCGTCCATGCCGGGGCCTCAGTCCTTGTGTGTAGTCGGGGCCGGAACCTGAGGATTCCTCTCCAGTGTTGCCATGGATCTTGGGGTGCTTCTGAGTCTCCCCAGGGGAGTCAGGCCTCGTCTCGAGTGGGGGCATGCACGTGCGCTTTCCTCCCGAGCTGCAGCAGTAGGGTCACGCTTCCTGTCACGTGGATCAAGGGATCTGTGGCTTTCCCTCGAGGCTGTCCCTCGAGGCTTTCCCACGAGGCTTTCCCACAGGGCTGTGCCACGTGCCACCTTGGTGTGAGTCGATCCTCGGCGTGAAAGACGAGCCGGTGAAGGGAAAAGAGGTTCCTCTGGAATGGACTGAGACATCTGGGGGACTCTTGGAATGGTGGCACGACCCTGGAGTTCCTCTCGCCGTTCCTGTTGAGAGGGCCTCCTCTTGAGATGCGACGGGAACGCCGGGAACTCTTTCCCGACGAAGCAGGGAAAGGATCCCTCATCTCGAGCTACGAGGCGGAAACGGGGCTCCTCTGGATGTGGGCGGGACCCTCGTGATTCCTCTCGAGTGGAGACGGGTATGTCGGGGAAGTTCTTGATTTGCACCAACGGTGTGAAGGACCCTTTCGAAGTTCCAGAGGTGAGGTGTGATCAGCCTCGAGACGCCTCAGCGGAAATGGGCCTCATCGCGCCTGGAGGGGAGAACCTCCTGGATTTTCTCGAGTTGCGGCAGGCAATCTCTAGTTACGACGGGGACCTCAGGGACCCGCTCTGGTGGCCTCAGGAAAGGCCAGTCCCCATGCGAGTTGCTAGGGGACCTCTCGGGATTCCTCTCCCGTCCATGCCGGGGCCTCAGTCCTTGTGTGGAGTCGGGGCCGGAACCTGAGGATTCCTCTCCAGTGTTGCCATGGATCTTGGGGTGCTTCTGAGTCTCCCCAGGGGAGTCAGGCCTCGTCTCGAGTGGGGGCATGCACGTGCGCTTTCCTCCCGAGCTGCAGCAGTAGTGTCACGCTTCCTGTCACGTGGATCAAGGGATCTGTGGCTTTCCCTGGAGGCTGTCCCTCGAGGCTTTCCCACGAGGCTTTCCCACAGGGCTGTGCCAAGTGCCACCTTGGTGTGAGTCGATCCTCGGCGTGAAAGAAGAGCCTGTGAAGGGAAAAGAGGTTCCTCTGGAATGGACTGAGACATCTGGGGGACTCTTGGAATGGTGGCACGACCCTGGAGTTCCTCTCGCCGTTCCTGTTGAGGGGGCCTTCTCTTGAGATGCGACGGGAACGCCGGGAACTCTTTCCCGACGAAGCAGGGAAAGGATCCCTCATCTCGAGCTACGAGGCGGAAACGGGGCTCCTCTGGATGTGGGCGGGACCCTCGTGATTCCTCTTGAGTGGAGACGGGTATGTCGGGAAACTTCTTGATTTGCACCAAGGGTGTGAAGGACCCTTTCGAAGTTCCAGAGGTGAGGTGTGATCAGTCTCGAGACGCCTCAGCGGAAATAGGCCTCATCTCGCCTGGAGGGGAGAACCTCCTGGATTTTCTCGAGTTGCGGCAGGTCTTCTCGAGTTACGACGGGGACCTCAGGGACCCGCTCTGGTGGCCTCAGGAAAGGCCAGTCCCCATGCGAGTTGCTAGGGGACCTCTCGGGATTCCTCTCCCATCCATGCCGGGGCCTCAGTCCTTGTGTGGAGTCGGGGCCGGAACCTGAGGATTCCTCTCCAGTGTTGCAATGGATCTTGGGGTGCTTCTGAGTCTCCCCAGGGGAGTCAGGCCTCGTCTTTTGTGGGGGCATGCACGTGCGCTTTCCTCCCGAGCTGCAGCAGTAGTGTCACGCTTCCTGTCACGTGGATCAAGGGATCTGTGGCTTTCCCTCGAGGCTGTCCCTCGAGGCTTTCCCACGAGGCTTTCCCACAGGGCTGTGCCACGTGCCACCTTGGTGTGAGTCGATCCTCGGCGTGAAAGACGAGCCGGTGAAGGGAAAAGAGGTTCCTCTGGAATGGACTGAGACATCTGGGGGACTCTTGGAATGGTGGCACGACCCTGGAGTTCCTCTCGCCGTTCCTGTTGAGAGGGCCTCCTCTTGAGATGCGACGGGAACGCCGGGAACTCTTTCCCGACGAAGCAGGGAAAGGATCCCTCATCTCGAGCTACGAGGCGGAAACGGGGCTCCTCTGGATGTGGGCGGGACCCTCGTGATTCCTCTCGAGTGGAGACGGGTATGTCGGGGAACTTCTTGATTTGCACCAAGGGTGTGAAGGACCCTTTCGAAGTTCCAGAGGTGAGGTGTGATCAGCCTCGAGACGCCTCAGCGGAAAAGGGCCTCATCTCGCCTGGAGGGGAGAACCTCCTGGATTTTCTCGAGTTGCGGCAGGTCTTCTCGAGTTACGACGGGGACCTCAGGGACCCGCTCTGGTGGCCTCAGGAAAGGCCAGTCCCCATGCGAGTTGCTAGGGGACCTCTCGGGATTCCTCTCCCGTCCATTCCGGGGCTTCAGTCCTTGTGTGGAGTCGGGGCCGAAACCTGAGGATTCCTCTCCAGTGTTGCCATGGATCTTGGGGTGCTTCTGAGTCTCCCCAGGGGAGTCAGGCCTCGTCTCGAGTGGGGGCATGCACGTGCGCGTTCCTCCCGAGCTGCAGCAGTAGTGTCACGCTTCCTGTCACGTGGATCAAGGGATCTGTGGCTTTCCCTCGAGGCTGTCACTCGAGGCTTTCCCACGAGGCTTTCCCACAGGGCTGTGCCACGTGCCACCTTGGTGTGAGTCGATCCTCGGCGTGAAAGACGAGCAGGTGAAAGGAAAAGAGGTTCCTCAGGAATGGACTGAGACATCTGGGGGACTCTTGGAATGGTGGCACAACCCTGGAGTTCCTCTCGCCGTTCCTGTTGAGAGGGCCTCCTCTTGAGATGCGACGGGAACGCCGGGAACTCTTTCCCGACGAAGCAGGGAAAGGATCCCTCATCTCGAGCTACGAGGCGGAAACGGGGCTCCTCTGGATGTGGGCGGGACCCTCGTGATTCCTCTCGAGTGGAGACGGCTAGGTCAGGGAACTTCTTGATTTGCACCAAGGGTGTGAAGGACCCTTTCGAAGTTCCAGAGGTGAGGTGTGATCAGCCTCGAGACGCCTCAGCGGAAATGGGCCTCATCTCGCCTGGAGGGGAGAACCTCCTGGATTTTCTCGAGTTGCGGCAGGTCTTTTCGAGTTACGACGGGGACCTCAGGGACCCGCTCTGGTGGCCTCAGGAAAGGCCAGTCCCCATGCGAGTTGCTAGGGGACCTCTCGGGATTCCTCTCCCGTCCATGCCGGGGCCTCAGTCCTTGTGTGGAGTCGGGGCCGGAACCTGAGGATTCCTCTCCAGTGTTGCCATGGATCTTGGGGTGCTTCTGAGTCTCCCCAGGGGAGTCAGGCCTCGTCTCGAGTGGGGGCATGCATGTGCGCTTTCCTCCCGAGCTGCAGCAGTAGTGTCACGCTTCCTGTCACGTGGATCAAGGGATCTGTGGCTTTCCCTCGAGGCTGTCCCTCGAGGCTTTCCCACGAGGCTTTCCCACAGGGCTGTGCCACGTGCCACCTTGGTGTGAGTCGATCCTTGGCGTGAAAGACGAGCCGGTGAAGGGAAAAGAGGTTCCTCTGGAATGGACTGAGACATCTGGGGGACTCTTGGAATGGTGGCACGACCCTGGAGTTCCTCTCGCCGTTCCTGTTGAGAGGGCCTCCTCTTGAGATGCGACGGGAACGCCGGGAACTCTTTCCCGACGAAGCAGGGAAAGGATCCCTCATCTCGAGCTACGAGGCGGAAACGGGGCTCCTCTGGATGTGGGCGGGACCCTCGTGATTCCTCTCGAGTGGAGACGTGTATGTCGGGGAACTTCTTGATTTGCACCAAGGGTGTGAAGGACCATTTCGAAGTTCCAGAGGTGAGGTGTGATCAGCCTCGAGACGCCTCAGCGGAAATGGGCCTCATCTCGCCTGGAGGGGAGAACCTCCTGGATTTTCTCGAGTTGCGGCACGTCTTCTCGAGTTACGACGGGGACCTCAGGGACCCGCTCTGGTGGCCTCAGGAAAGGCCAGTCCCCATGCGAGTTGCTAGGGGACCTCTCGGGATTCCTCTCCCGTCCATGCCGGGGCCTCAGTCCTTGTGTGGAGTCGGGGCCGGAACCTGAGGATTCCTCTCCAGTGTTGCCATGGATCTTGGGGTGCTTCTGAGTCTCCCCAGGGGAGTCAGGCCTCGTCTCGAGTGGGGGCATGCACGTGCGCTTTCCTTCCGAGCTGCAGCAGTAGTGTCACGCTTCCTGTCACGTGGATCAAGGGATCTGTGGCTTTCCCTCGAGGCTGTCCCTCGAGGCTTTCCCACGAGGCTTTCCCACATGGCTGTGCCACGTGCCACCTTGGTGTGAGTCGATCCTCGGCGTGAAAGGCGAGCCGGTGAAGGGAAAAGAGGTTCCTCTGGAATGGACTGAGACATCTGGAGGACTCTTGGAATGGTGGCACGACCCTGGAGTTCCTCTCGCCGTTCCTGTTGAGAGGGCCTCCTCTTGAGATGCGACGGGAACGCCGGGAACTCTTTACCAACGAAGCAGGGAAAGGATCCATCATCTCGAGCTACGAGGCGGAAACGGGGCTCCTCTGGATGTGGGCGGGACCCTCGTGATTCCTCTCGAGTGGAGACGGGTATGTCGGGGAAGTTCTTGATTTGCACCAACGGTGTGAAGGACCCTTTCGAAGTTCCAGAGGTGAGGTGTGATCAGCCTCGAGACGCCTCAGCGGAAATGGGCCTCATCTCGCCTGGAGGGGAGAACCTCCTGGATTTTCTCGAGTTGCGGCAGGTCTTCTCGAGTTACGACGGGGACCTCAGGGACCCTCTCTGGTGGCCTCAGGAAAGGCCAGTCCCCATGCGAGTTGCTAGGGGACCTCTCGGGATTCCTCTCCCGTCCATGCCGGGGCCTCAGTCCTTGTGTGTAGTCGGGGCCGGAACCTGAGGATTCCTCTCCAGTGTTGCCATGGATCTTGGGGTGCTTCTGAGTCTCCCCAGGGGAGTCAGGCCTCGTCTCGAGTGGGGGCATGCACGTGCGCTTTCCTCCCGAGCTGCAGCAGTAGGGTCACGCTTCCTGTCACGTGGATCAAGGGATCTGTGGCTTTCCCTCGAGGCTGTCCCTCGAGGCTTTCCCACGAGGCTTTCCCACAGGGCTGTGCCACGTGCCACCTTGGTGTGAGTCGATCCTCGGCGTGAAAGACGAGCCGGTGAAGGGAAAAGAGGTTCCTCTGGAATGGACTGAGACATCTGGGGGACTCTTGGAATGGTGGCACGACCCTGGAGTTCCTCTCGCCGTTCCTGTTGAGAGGGCCTCCTCTTGAGATGCGACGGGAACGCCGGGAACTCTTTCCCGACGAAGCAGGGAAAGGATCCCTCATCTCGAGCTACGAGGCGGAAACGGGGCTCCTCTGGATGTGGGCGGGACCCTCGTGATTCCTCTCGAGTGGAGACGGGTATGTCGGGGAAGTTCTTGATTTGCACCAACGGTGTGAAGGACCCTTTCGAAGTTCCAGAGGTGAGGTGTGATCAGCCTCGAGACGCCTCAGCGGAAATGGGCCTCATCGCGCCTGGAGGGGAGAACCTCCTGGATTTTCTCGAGTTGCGGCAGGCAATCTCTAGTTACGACGGGGACCTCAGGGACCCGCTCTGGTGGCCTCAGGAAAGGCCAGTCCCCATGCGAGTTGCTAGGGGACCTCTCGGGATTCCTCTCCCGTCCATGCCGGGGCCTCAGTCCTTGTGTGGAGTCGGGGCCGGAACCTGAGGATTCCTCTCCAGTGTTGCCATGGATCTTGGGGTGCTTCTGAGTCTCCCCAGGGGAGTCAGGCCTCGTCTCGAGTGGGGGCATGCACGTGCGCTTTCCTCCCGAGCTGCAGCAGTAGTGTCACGCTTCCTGTCACGTGGATCAAGGGATCTGTGGCTTTCCCTGGAGGCTGTCCCTCGAGGCTTTCCCACGAGGCTTTCCCACAGGGCTGTGCCAAGTGCCACCTTGGTGTGAGTCGATCCTCGGCGTGAAAGACGAGCCGGTGAAGGGAAAAGAGGTTCCTCTGGAATGGACTGAGACATCTGGGGGACTCTTGGAATGGTGGCACGACCCTGGAGTTCCTCTCGCCGTTCCTGTTGAGGGGGCCTTCTCTTGAGATGCGACGGGAACGCCGGGAACTCTTTCCCGACGAAGCAGGGAAAGGATCCCTCATCTCGAGCTACGAGGCGGAAACGGGGCTCCTCTGGATGTGGGCGGGACCCTCGTGATTCCTCTTGAGTGGAGACGGGTATGTCGGGAAACTTCTTGATTTGCACCAAGGGTGTGAAGGACCCTTTCGAAGTTCCAGAGGTGAGGTGTGATCAGTCTCGAGACGCCTCAGCGGAAATAGGCCTCATCTCGCCTGGAGGGGAGAACCTCCTGGATTTTCTCGAGTTGCGGCAGGTCTTCTCGAGTTACGACGGGGACCTCAGGGACCCGCTCTGGTGGCCTCAGGAAAGGCCAGTCCCCATGCGAGTTGCTAGGGGACCTCTCGGGATTCCTCTCCCATCCATGCCGGGGCCTCAGTCCTTGTGTGGAGTCGGGGCCGGAACCTGAGGATTCCTCTCCAGTGTTGCAATGGATCTTGGGGTGCTTCTGAGTCTCCCCAGGGGAGTCAGGCTTCGTCTTTTGTGGGGGCATGCACGTGCGCTTTCCTCCCGAGCTGCAGCAGTAGTGTCACGCTTCCTGTCACGTGGATCAAGGGATCTGTGGCTTTCCCTCGAGGCTGTCCCTCGAGGCTTTCCCACGAGGCTTTCCCACAGGGCTGTGCCACGTGCCACCTTGGTGTGAGTCGATCCTCGGCGTGAAAGACGAGCCGGTGAAGGGAAAAGAGGTTCCTCTGGAATGGACTGAGACATCTGGGGGACTCTTGGAATGGTGGCACGACCCTGGAGTTCCTCTCGCCGTTCCTGTTGAGAGGGCCTCCTCTTGAGATGCGACGGGAACGCCGGGAACTCTTTCCCGACGAAGCAGGGAAAGGATCCCTCATCTCGAGCTACGAGGCGGAAACGGGGCTCCTCTGGATGTGGGCGGGACCCTCGTGATTCCTCTCGAGTGGAGACGGGTATGTCGGGGAACTTCTTGATTTGCACCAAGGGTGTGAAGGACCCTTTCGAAGTTCCAGAGGTGAGGTGTGATCAGCCTCGAGACGCCTCAGCGGAAAAGGGCCTCATCTCGCCTGGAGGGGAGAACCTCCTGGATTTTCTCGAGTTGCGGCAGGTCTTCTCGAGTTACGACGGGGACCTCAGGGACCCGCTCTGGTGGCCTCAGGAAAGGCCAGTCCCCATGCGAGTTGCTAGGGGACCTCTCGGGATTCCTCTCCCGTCCATTCCGGGGCTTCAGTCCTTGTGTGGAGTCGGGGCCGAAACCTGAGGATTCCTCTCCAGTGTTGCCATGGATCTTGGGGTGCTTCTGAGTCTCCCCAGGGGAGTCAGGCCTCGTCTCGAGTGGGGGCATGCACGTGCGCGTTCCTCCCGAGCTGCAGCAGTAGTGTCACGCTTCCTGTCACGTGGATCAAGGGATCTGTGGCTTTCCCTCGAGGCTGTCACTCGAGGCTTTCCCACGAGGCTTTCCCACAGGGCTGTGCCACGTGCCACCTTGGTGTGAGTCGATCCTCGGCGTGAAAGACGAGCAGGTGAAAGGAAAAGAGGTTCCTCAGGAATGGACTGAGACATCTGGGGGACTCTTGGAATGGTGGCACAACCCTGGAGTTCCTCTCGCCGTTCCTGTTGAGAGGGCCTCCTCTTGAGATGCGACGGGAACGCCGGGAACTCTTTCCCGACGAAGCAGGGAAAGGATCCCTCATCTCGAGCTACGAGGCGGAAACGGGGCTCCTCTGGATGTGGGCGGGACCCTCGTGATTCCTCTCGAGTGGAGACGGCTAGGTCAGGGAACTTCTTGATTTGCACCAAGGGTGTGAAGGACCCTTTCGAAGTTCCAGAGGTGAGGTGTGATCAGCCTCGAGACGCCTCAGCGGAAATGGGCCTCATCTCGCCTGGAGGGGAGAACCTCCTGGATTTTCTCGAGTTGCGGCAGGTCTTTTCGAGTTACGACGGGGACCTCAGGGACCCGCTCTGGTGGCCTCAGGAAAGGCCAGTCCCCATGCGAGTTGCTAGGGGACCTCTCGGGATTCCTCTCCCGTCCATGCCGGGGCCTCAGTCCTTGTGTGGAGTCGGGGCCGGAACCTGAGGATTCCTCTCCAGTGTTGCCATGGATCTTGGGGTGCTTCTGAGTCTCCCCAGGGGAGTCAGGCCTCGTCTCGAGTGGGGGCATGCATGTGCGCTTTCCTCCCGAGCTGCAGCAGTAGTGTCACGCTTCCTGTCACGTGGATCAAGGGATCTGTGGCTTTCCCTCGAGGCTGTCCCTCGAGGCTTTCCCACGAGGCTTTCCCACAGGGCTGTGCCACGTGCCACCTTGGTGTGAGTCGATCCTTGGCGTGAAAGACGAGCCGGTGAAGGGAAAAGAGGTTCCTCTGGAATGGACTGAGACATCTGGGGGACTCTTGGAATGGTGGCACGACCCTGGAGTTCCTCTCGCCGTTCCTGTTGAGAGGGCCTCCTCTTGAGATGCGACGGGAACGCCGGGAACTCTTTCCCGACGAAGCAGGGAAAGGATCCCTCATCTCGAGCTACGAGGCGGAAACGGGGCTCCTCTGGATGTGGGCGGGACCCTCGTGATTCCTCTCGAGTGGAGACGTGTATGTCGGGGAACTTCTTGATTTGCACCAAGGGTGTGAAGGACCATTTCGAAGTTCCAGAGGTGAGGTGTGATCAGCCTCGAGACGCCTCAGCGGAAATGGGCCTCATCTCGCCTGGAGGGGAGAACCTCCTGGATTTTCTCGAGTTGCGGCACGTCTTCTCGAGTTACGACGGGGACCTCAGGGACCCGTTCTGGTGGCCTCAGGAAAGGCCAGTCCCCATGCGAGTTGCTAGGGGACCTCTCGGGATTCCTCTCCCGTCCATGCCGGGGCCTCAGTCCTTGTGTGGAGTCGGGGCCGGAACCTGAGGATTCCTCTCCAGTGTTGCCATGGATCTTGGGGTGCTTCTGAGTCTCCCCAGGGGAGTCAGGCCTCGTCTCGAGTGGGGGCATGCACGTGCGCTTTCCTTCCGAGCTGCAGCAGTAGTGTCACGCTTCCTGTCACGTGGATCAAGGGATCTGTGGCTTTCCCTCGAGGCTGTCCCTCGAGGCTTTCCCACGAGGCTTTCCCACATGGCTGTGCCACGTGCCACCTTGGTGTGAGTCGATCCTCGGCGTGAAAGGCGAGCCGGTGAAGGGAAAAGAGGTTCCTCTGGAATGGACTGAGACATCTGGAGGACTCTTGGAATGGTGGCACGACCCTGGAGTTCCTCTCGCCGTTCCTGTTGAGAGGGCCTCCTCTTGAGATGCGACGGGAACGCCGGGAACTCTTTACCAACGAAGCAGGGAAAGGATCCATCATCTCGAGCTACGAGGCGGAAACGGGGCTCCTCTGGATGTGGGCGGGACCCTCGTGATTCCTCTCGAGTGGAGACGGGTATGTCGGGGAAGTTCTTGATTTGCACCAACGGTGTGAAGGACCCTTTCGAAGTTCCAGAGGTGAGGTGTGATCAGCCTCGAGACGCCTCAGCGGAAATGGGCCTCATCTCGCCTGGAGGGGAGAACCTCCTGGATTTTCTCGAGTTGCGGCAGGTCTTCTCGAGTTACGACGGGGACCTCAGGGACCCGCTCTGGTGGCCTCAGGAAAGGCCAGTCCCCATGCGAGTTGCTAGGGGACCTCTCGGGATTCCTCTCCCGTCCATGCCGGGGCCTCAGTCCTTGTGTGTAGTCGGGGCCGGAACCTGAGGATTCCTCTCCAGTGTTGCCATGGATCTTGGGGTGCTTCTGAGTCTCCCCAGGGGAGTCAGGCCTCGTCTCGAGTGGGGGCATGCACGTGCGCTTTCCTCCCGAGCTGCAGCAGTAGGGTCACGCTTCCTGTCACGTGGATCAAGGGATCTGTGGCTTTCCCTCGAGGCTGTCCCTCGAGGCTTTCCCACGAGGCTTTCCCACAGGGCTGTGCCACGTGCCACCTTGGTGTGAGTCGATCCTCGGCGTGAAAGACGAGCCGGTGAAGGGAAAAGAGGTTCCTCTGGAATGGACTGAGACATCTGGGGGACTCTTGGAATGGTGGCACGACCCTGGAGTTCCTCTCGCCGTTCCTGTTGAGAGGGCCTCCTCTTGAGATGCGACGGGAACGCCGGGAACTCTTTCCCGACGAAGCAGGGAAAGGATCCCTCATCTCGAGCTACGAGGCGGAAACGGGGCTCCTCTGGATGTGGGCGGGACCCTCGTGATTCCTCTCGAGTGGAGACGGGTATGTCGGGGAAGTTCTTGATTTGCACCAACGGTGTGAAGGACCCTTTCGAAGTTCCAGAGGTGAGGTGTGATCAGCCTCGAGACGCCTCAGCGGAAATGGGCCTCATCGCGCCTGGAGGGGAGAACCTCCTGGATTTTCTCGAGTTGCGGCAGGCAATCTCTAGTTACGACGGGGACCTCAGGGACCCGCTCTGGTGGCCTCAGGAAAGGCCAGTCCCCATGCGAGTTGCTAGGGGACCTCTCGGGATTCCTCTCCCGTCCATGCCGGGGCCTCAGTCCTTGTGTGGAGTCGGGGCCGGAACCTGAGGATTCCTCTCCAGTGTTGCCATGGATCTTGGGGTGCTTCTGAGTCTCCCCAGGGGAGTCAGGCCTCGTCTCGAGTGGGGGCATGCACGTGCGCTTTCCTCCCGAGCTGCAGCAGTAGTGTCACGCTTCCTGTCACGTGGATCAAGGGATCTGTGGCTTTCCCTCGAGGCTGTGCCTCGAGGCTTTCCCACGAGGCTTTCCCACAAGGCTGTGCCACGTGCCACCTTGGTGTGAGTCGATCCTCGGCGTGAAAGACGAGCCGGTGAAGGGAAAAGAGGTTCCTCTGGAATGGACTGAGACATCTGGGGGACTCTTGGAATGGTGGCACGACCCTGGAGTTCCTCTCGCCGTTCCTGTTGAGAGGGCCTCCTCTTGAGATGCGACGGGAACGCCGGGAACTCTTTCCCGACGAAGCAGGGAAAGGATCCCTCATCTCGAGCTACGAGGCGGAAACGGGGCTCCTCTGGATGTGGGCGGGACCCTCGTGATTCCTCTCGAGTGGAGACGGCTAGGTCGGGGAACTTCTTGATTTGCACCAAGGGTGTGAAGGACCCTTTCGAAGTTCCAGAGGTGAGGTGTGATCAGCCTCGAGACGCCTCAGCGGAAATGGGCCTCATCTCGCCTGGAGGGGAGAACCTCCTGGATTTTCTCGAGTTGCGGCAGGTCTTCTCGAGTTACGACGGGGACCTCAGGGACCCGCTCTGGTGGCCTCAGGAAAGGCCAGTCCCCATGCGAGTTGCTAGGGGACCTCTCGGGATTCCTCTCCCGTCCATGCCGGGGCCTCAGTCCTTGTGTGGAGTCGGGGCCGGAACCTGAGGATTCCTCTCCAGTGTTGCCATGGATCTTGGGGTGCTTCTGAGTCTCCCCAGGGGAGTCAGGCCTCGTCTCGAGTGGGGGCATGCACGTGCGCTTTCCTCCCGAGCTGCAGCAGTAGTGTCACGCTTCCTGTCGCGTGGATCAAGGGATCTGTGGCTTTCCCTCGAGGCTGTCCCTCGAGGCTTTCCCACGAGGCTTCCCCACAGGGCTGTGCCACGTGCCACCTTGGTGTGAGTCGATCCTCGGCGTGAAAGACGAGCCGGTGAAGGGAAAAGAGGTTCCTCTGGAATGGACTGAGACATCTGGGGGACTCTTGGAATGGTGGCACGACCCTGGAGTTCCTCTCGCCGTTCCTGTTGAGAGGGCCTCCTCTTGAGATGCGACGGGAACGCCGGGAACTCTTTCCCGACGAAGCAGGGAAAGGATCCCTCATCTCGAGCTACGAGGCGGAAACGGGGCTCCTCTGGATGTGGGCGGGACCCTCGTGATTCCTCTCGAGTGGAAACGGCTAGGTCGGGGAACTTCTTGATTTGCACCAAGGGTGTGAAGGACCCTTTCGAAGTTCCAGAGGTGAGGTGTGATCAGCCTCGAGACGCCTCAGCGGAAATGGGCCTCATCGCGCCTGGAGGGGAGAACCTCCTGGATTTTCTCGAGTTGCGGCAGGTCTTCTCGAGTTACGACGGGGACCTCAGGGACCCGCTCTGGTGGCCTCAGGAAAGGTCAGTCCCCATGCGAGTTGCTAGGGGACCTCTCGGGATTCCTCTCCCGTCCATGCCGGTGCCTCAGTCCTTGTGTGGAGTCGGGGCCGGAACCTGAGGATTCCTCTCCAGTGTTGCCATGGATCTTGGGGTGCTTCTGAGTCTCCCCAGGGGAGTCAGGCCTCGTCTCGAATGGGGGCATGCACGTGCGATTTCCTCCCGAGCTGCAGCAGTAGTGTCACGCTTCCTGTCACGTGGATCAAGGGATCTGTGGCTTTCCCTCGAGGCTGTCCCTCGAGGCTTTCCCACGAGGCTTCCCCACAGGGCTGTGCCACGTGCCACCTTGGTGTGAGTCGATCCTCGGCGTGAAAGACGAGCCGGTGAAGGGAAAAGAGGTTCCTCTGGAATGGACTGAGACATCTGGGGGACTCTTGGAATGGTGGCACGACCCTGGAGTTCCTCTCGCCGTTCCTGTTGAGAGGGCCTCCTCTTGAGATGCGACGGGAACGCCGGGAACTCTTTCCCGACGAAGCAGGGAAAGGATCCCTCATCTCGAGCTACGAGGCGGAAACGGGGCTCCTCTGGATGTGGGCGGGACCCTCGTGATTCCTCTCGAGTGGAGACGTGTATGTCGGGGAACTTCTTGATTTGCACCAAGGGTGTGAAGGACCCTTTCGAAGTTCCAGAGGTGAGGTGTGATCAGCCTCGAGACGCCTCAGCGGAAATGGGCCTCATCTCGCCTGGAGGGGAGAACCTCCTGGATTTTCTCGAGTTGCGGCACGTCTTCTCGAGTTACGACGGGGACCTCAGGGACCCGCTCTGGTGGCCTCAGGAAAGGCCAGTCCCCATGCGAGTTGCTAGGGGACCTCTCGGGATTCCTCTCCCGTCCATGCCGGGGCCTCAGTCCTTGTGTGGAGTCGGGGCCGGAACCTGAGGATTCCTCTCCAGTGTTGCCATGGATCTTGGGGTGCTTCTGAGTCTCCCCAGGGGAGTCAGGCCTCGTCTCGAGTGGGGGCATGCACGTGCGCTTTCCTCCCGAGCTGCAGCAGTAGTGTCACGCTTCCTGTCACGTGGATCAAGGGATCTGTGGCTTTCCCTCGAGGCTGTCCCTCGAGGCTTTCCCACGAGGCTTTCCCACATGGCTGTGCCACGTGCCACCTTGGTGTGAGTCGATCCTCGGCGTGAAAGGCGAGCCGGTGAAGGGAAAAGAGGTTCCTCTGGAATGGACTGAGACATCTGGGGGACTCTTGGAATGGTGGCACGACCCTGGAGTTCCTCTCGCCGTTCCTGTTGAGAGGGCCTCCTCTTGAGATGCGACGGGAACGCCGGGAACTCTTTACCAACGAAGCAGGGAAAGGATCCATCATCTCGAGCTACGAGGCGGAAACGGGGCTCCTCTGGATGTGGGCGGGACCCTCGTGATTCCTCTCGAGTGGAGACGGGTATGTCGGGGAAGTTCTTGATTTGCACCAACGGTGTGAAGGACCCTTTCGAAGTTCCAGAGGTGAGGTGTGATCAGCCTCGAGACGCCTCAGCGGAAATGGGCCTCATCTCGCCTGGAGGGGAGAACCTCCTGGATTTTCTCGAGTTGCGGCAGGTCTTCTCGAGTTACGACGGGGACCTCAGGGACCCGCTCTGGTGGCCTCAGGAAAGGCCAGTCCCCATGCGAGTTGCTAGGGGACCTCTCGGGATTCCTCTCCCGTCCATGCCGGGGCCTCAGTCCTTGTGTGGAGTCGGGGCCGGAACCTGAGGATTCCTCTCCAGTGTTGCCATGGATCTTGGGGTGCTTCTGAGTCTCCCCAGGGGAGTCAGGCCTCGTCTCGAGTGGGGGCATGCACGTGCGCTTTCCTCCCGAGCTGCAGCAGTAGGGTCACGCTTCCTGTCACGTGGATCAAGGGATCTGTGGCTTTCCCTCGAGGCTGTTCCTCGAGGCTTTCCGACGAGGCTTTCCCACAGGGCTGTGCCACGTGCCACCTTGGTGTGAGTCGATCCTCGGCGTGAAAGACGAGCCGGTGAAGGGAAAAGAGGTTCCTCTGGAATGGACTGAGACATCTGGGGGACTCTTGGAATGGTGGCACGACCCTGGAGTTCCTCTCGCCGTTCCTGTTGAGAGGGCCTCCTCTTGAGATGCGACGGGAACGCCGGGAACTCTTTCCCGACGAAGCAGGGAAAGGATCCCTCATCTCGAGCTACGAGGCGGAAACGGGGCTCCTCTGGATGTGGGCGGGACCCTCGTGATTCCTCTCGAGTGGAGACGGGTATGTCGGGGAAGTTCTTGATTTGCACCAACGGTGTGAAGGACCCTTTCGAAGTTCCAGAGGTGAGGTGTGATCAGCCTCGAGACGCCTCAGCGGAAATGGGCCTCATCTCGCCTGGAGGGGAGAACCTCCTGGATTTTCTCGAGTGGCGGCAGGTCTTCTCGAGTTACGACGGGGACCTCAGGAACCCGCTCAGGTGGCCTCAGGAAAGGCCAGTCCCCATGCGAGTTGCTAGGGGACCTCCCGGGATTCCTCTCCCGTCCATGCCGGGGCCTCAGTCCTTGTGTGGAGTCGGGGCCGGAACCTGAGGATTCCTCTCCAGTGTTGCCATGGATCTTGGGGTGCTTCTGAGTCTCCCCAGGGGAGTCAGGCCTCGTCTCGAGTGGGGGCATGCACGTGCGCTTTCCTCCCGAGCTGCAGCAGTAGTGTCACGCTTCCTGTCACGTGGATCAAGGGATCTGTGGCTTTCCCTCGAGGCTGTCCCTCGAGGCTTTCCCACGAGGCTTTCCCACAGGGCTGTGCCACGTGCCACCTTGGTGTGAGTCGATCCTCGGCGTGAAAGACGAGCCGGTGAAGGGAAAAGAGGTTCCTCTGGAATGGACTGAGACATCTGGGGGACTCTTGGAATGGTGGCACGACCCTGGAGTTCCTCTCGCCGTTCCTGTTGAGAGGGCCTCCTCTTGAGATGCGACGGGAACGCCGGGAACTCTTTCCCGACGAAGCAGGGAAAGGATCCCTCATCTCGAGCTACGAGGCGGAAACGGGGCTCCTCTGGATGTGGGCGGGACCCTCGTGATTCCTCTCGAGTGGAGACGGCTAGGTCGGGGAACTTCTTGATTTGCACCAAGGGTGTGAAGGAGCCTTTCGAAGTTCCAGAGGTGAGGTGTGATCAGCCTCGAGACGCCTCAGCGGAAATGGGTCTCATCTCGCCTGGAGGGGAGAACCTCCTGGATTTTCTCGAGTTGCGGCAGGTCTTCTCGAGTTACGACGGGGACCTCAGGGACCCGCTATGGTGGCCTCAGGAAAGGCCAGTCCCCATGCGAGTTGCTAGGGGACCTCTCGGGATTCCTCTCCCGTCCATGCCGGGGCCTCAATCCTTGTGTGGAGTCGGGGCCGGAACCTGAGGATTCCTCTCCAGTGTTGCCATGGATCTTGGGGTGCTTCTGAGTCGCCCCAGGGGAGTCAGGCCTCGTCTCGAGTGGGGGCATGCACGTGTGCTTTCCTCCCGAGCTGCAGCAGTAGGGTCACGCTTCCTGTGACGTGGATCAAGGGATCTGTGGCTTTCCCTCGAGGCTGTCCCTCGAGGCTTTTCCACGAGGCTTTACCACAGGGCTGTGCCAAGTGCCATCTTGGTGTGAGTCGATCCTCGGCGTGAAAGACGAGCCGGTGAAGGGAAAAGAGGTTCCTCTGGAATGGACTGAGACATCTGGGGGTCTCCTGGAATGGAGGCAGGACCCTGGAGTTCCTCTCGTCGATCCTCTTGAGAGGGCCTCCTCTTGAGATGCGTCGGGAACGCCGGGAACTCTTTCCCGACGAAGCTGGGAAAGGATCCCTCATCTCGAGCTACGAGGCGGAAACGGGGCTCCTCTGGATGTGGGCGGGACCCTCGTGTTTCCACTCGAGTGGAGACGGGTATGTCGGGGAACTTCTTGACTTGCACCAAGGGTGTGAAGGACCCTTTTGACGTTCCAGAGGTGAGGTTTGATTAGCCCCGAGAAGCCTGGCGGAAATGGGCCTCCTCTCGTCTGCAGGGGAGAACCTCCTGGATATTCTCGAGTTGCGGCAGGTCTTCTCGAGTTACGACGGGGACCTCAGGGATCCGCTCTGGTGGCCTCAGGAAGGGCCAGTCCCCATGCGAGTTGCTAGTGGCCATCTCGGGATTCCTCTCCCGTCGATGCCGGGGCCTAAGTCCTTGTGTGGAGTCGGGGCCGGAACCTGAGCATTCCTCTCCAGTGTTGCCATGGATCTTGGGGTGCTTCTGAGTCTCCCCAGGGGAGTCAGGCCTCGTCTCGAGTGGGGGCATGCACGTGCGCTTTCCTCCCGAGCTGCAGCAGTAGTGTCACGCTTCCTGTCACGTGGATCAAGGGATCTGTGGCTTTCCCTCGAGGCTGTCCCTCGAGGCTTTCCCACGAGGCTTTCCCACAGGGCTGTGCCACGTGCCACCTTGGTGTGAGTCGATCCTCGGCGTGAAAGACGAGCCGGTGAAGGGAAAAGAGGTTCCTCTGGAATGGACTGAGACATCTGGGGGACTCTTGGAATGGTGGCACGACCCTGGAGTTCCTCTCGCCGTTCCTGTTGAGAGGGCCTCCTCTTGAGATGCGACGGGAACGCCGGGAACTCTTTCCCGACGAAGCAGGGAAAGGATCCCTCATCTCGAGCTACGAGGCGGAAACGGGGCTCCTCTGGATGTGGGCGGGACCCTCGTGATTCCTCTCGAGTGGAGACGGGTATGTCGGGGAACTTCTTGATTTGCACCAAGGGTGTGAAGGACCATTTCGAAGTTCCAGAGGTGAGGTGTGATCAGCCTCGAGACGCCTCAGCGGAAATGGGCCTCATCTCGCCTGGAGGGGAGAACCTCCTGGATTTTCTCGAGTTGCGGCAGGTCTTCTCGAGTTACGACGGGGACCTCAGGGACCCGCTCTGGTGGCCTCAGGAAAGGCCAGTCCCCATGCGAGTTGCTAGGGGACCTCTCGGGATTCCTCTCCCGTCCATGCCGGGGCCTCAATCCTTGTGTGGAGTCGGGGCCGGAACCTGAGGATTCCTCTCCAGTGTTGCCATGGATCTTTTGGTGCTTCTGAGTCGCCCCAGGGGAGTCAGGCCTCGTCTCGAGTGGGGGCATGCACGTGTGCTTTCCTCCCGAGCTGCAGCAGTAGGGTCACGCTTCCTGTGACGTGGATCAAGGGATCTGTGGCTTTCCCTCGAGGCTGTCCCTCGAGGCTTTTCCACGAGGCTTTCCCACAGGGCTGTGCCAAGTGCCATCTTGGTGTGAGTCGATCCTCGGCGTGAAAGACGAGCCGGTGAAGGGAAAAGAGGTTCCTCTGGAATGGACTGAGACATCTGGGGGTCTCCTGGAATGGTGGCAGGACCCTGGAGTTCCTCTCGTCGATCCTCTTGAGAGGGCCTCCTCTTGAGATGCGTCGGGAACGCCGGGAACTCTTTCCCGACGAAGCTGGGAAAGGATCCCTCATCTCGAGCTACGAGGCGGAAACGGGGCTCCTCTGGATGTGGGCGGGACCCTCGTGTTTCCACTCGAGTGGAGACGGGTATGTCGGGGAACTTCTTGACTTGCACCAAGGGTGTGAAGGACCCTTTTGACGTTCCAGAGGTGAGGTTTGATTAGCCCCGAGAAGCCTGGCGGAAATGGGCCTCCTCTCGTCTGCAGGGGAGAACCTCCTGGATATTCTCGAGTTGCGGCAGGTCTTCTCGAGTTACGACGGGGACCTCAGGGATCCGCTCTGGTGGCCTCAGGAAGGGCCAGTCCCCATGCGAGTTGCTAGTGGCCATCTCGGGATTCCTCTCCCGTCGATGCCGGGGCCTAAGTCCTTGTGTGGAGTCGGGGCCGGAACCTGAGCATTCCTCTCCAGTGTTGACATGGATCTTGGGGTGCCTCTGAGTCTCCCCAGGGGAGTCAGGCTTCGTCTCGGGTGGGGGCATGCACGTGCGTTTTACTCCCGAGCTGCAGCAGTAGTTTCACGCTTCCTGTCACGTGGATCAAGGGATCTGTGGCTTTCCCTCGAGGCTGTCCCTCGAGGCTTTCCCACGAGGCTTTCCCACAGGGCTGTGCCACGTGCCACCTTGGTGTGAGTCGATCCTCGGCGTGAAAGGCGAGCCGGTGAAGGGAAAAGAGGTTCCTCTGGAATGGACTGAGACATCTGGGGGACTCTTGGTATGGTGGCACGACCCTGGAGTTCCTCTCGCCGTTCCTGTTGAGAGGGCCTCCTCTTGAGATGCGACGGGAACGCCGGGAATTCTTTCCCGACGAAGCAGGGAAAGGATCCGTCACCTCGTGCTAAGAGGCGGAAACGGGGCTCCTCTGGATGTGGGCGGGACCCTCGTGTTTCCTCTCGAGTGGAGACGGGTATGTCGGGGAACTTCTTGATTTGCACCAAGGGTGTGAATGACCCTTTCGACCTTCCAGAGGTGAGGTGTGATTAGCCCCGAGAAACATCTGCGGAAATGGGCCTCCTCTCCCATGGAGGGGAGAACCTCCTGGATTTTCTCGAGTTGCGGCAGGTCTTCTCGAGTTACGACGGGGACCTCAGGTACCCGGTCTGGTGGACTCCGGAAGGGCCAGTCCCCATGTGAGTTGCTAGGGGCCATCTCGGGATTCCTCTCCCATCGATGCCGGGGCCTAAGACCTTGTGTGGAGTCGGGGCCGGAACCTGAGGTTTCCTCTCCAGTGTTGACATGGATCTTGGGGTTCCTCTGAGTCTCCCCAGGGGAGTCAAGCCTCGTCTCGAGTGGGGGCATGCACGTGCGCTTCCTTCCCGAGCTGCAGCAGTAGGGTCAGGCTTCCTGTCACGTGGATCAAGGGATCTGTGGCTTTCCCTCGAGGCTTTCCCACAGGGCTGTGCCAAGTGCCACCTTGGTGTGAGTCGATCCTCGCCGTGAAAGACGAGCCGGTGAAGGGAAAAATGGTTCCTCTGGAATGGAATGAGACATCTGAGGGACTCTTGGAATGGTGGCACGACCCCGGAGTTCCTCTCGCCGTTCCTGTTCAGAGGGCCTCCTCTTCAGATGCGACGGGAATGCCGGGAATTCTTTCCCGACGAAGCAGGGAAAGGATCCCTCACCTCGAGCTACGAGTTGGAAACGGGGCTCCTCTGGATGTGGGCGGGACCCTCGTGTTTCCTCTCGAGTGGAGACGGGTATGTCGGGGAACTTCTTGAGTTGCACCAAGGGTGGGAATGACCCTTTCGACCTTCCAGAGGTGAGGTGTGATTAGCCCCGAGAAGCCTCTGCGGAAATGGGCCTCATCTCGCCCGCAGGGGAGAACCTACTGGATATTCTCGAGTTGCGGCAGGACTTCTCGAGTTACGACGGGGACCTCAGGTACCCGCTCTGGTGGCCTCCGGACGGGCCAGTCCCCATGCGAGTTGCTAGGGGCCATCTCGGGATTCCTCTCCCGTCGATGCCGGGGAATAAGGCCTTGTGTGGAGTCGCGGCCGGAAATTGAGCATTCCTCTCCAGTGTTGACATAGATCTTGGGGTGCTTCTGAGTCGCCCCAGGGGAGTCAGGCCTCGTCTCGAGTGGGGGCATGCACGTGTGCTTTCCTCCCGAGCTGCAGCAGTAGGGTCACGCTTCCTGTGACGTGGATCAAGGGATCTGTGGCTTTCCCTCGAGGCTGTCCCTCGAGGCTTTTCCACGAGGCTTTCCCACAGGGCTGTGCCAAGTGCCATCTTGGTGTGAGTCGATCCTCGGCGTGAAAGACGAGCCGGTGAAGGGAAAAGAGGTTCCTCTGGAATGGACTGAGACATCTGGGGGTCTCCTGGAATGGTGGCAGGACCCTGTAGTTCCTCTCGTCGATCCTCTTGAGAGGGCCTCCTCTTGAGATGCGTCGGGAACGCCGGGAACTCTTTCCCGACGAAGCTGGGAAAGGATCCCTCATCTCGAGCTACGAGGCGGAAACGGGGCTCCTCTGGATGTGGGCGGGACCCTCGTGTTTCCACTCGAGTGGAGACGGGTATGTCGGGGAACTTCTTGACTTGCACCAAGGGTGTGAAGGACCCTTTTGACGTTCCAGAGGTGAGGTTTGATTAGCTCCGAGAAGCCTGGCGGAAATGGGCCTCCTCTCGTCTGCAGGGGAGAACCTCCTGGATATTCTCGAGTTGCGGCAGGTCTTCTCGAGTTACGATGGGGACCTCAGGGACCCGCTCTGGTGGCCTCAGGAAGGGCCAGTCCCCATGCGAGTTGCTAGGGGCCATCTCGGGATTCCTCTCCCGTCGATGCCGGGGCCTAAGTCCTTGTGTGGAGTCGGGGCCGGAACCTGAGCATTCCTCTCCAGTGTTGACATGGATCTTGGGGTGCCTCTGAGTCTCCCCAGGGGAGTCAGGCTTCGTCTCGGGTGGGGGCATGCACGTGCGTTTTACTCCCGAGCTGCAGCAGTAGTTTCACGCTTCCTGTCACGTGGATCAAGGGATCTGTGGCTTTCCCTCGAGGCTGTCCCTCGAGGCTTTCCCACGAGGCTTTCCCACAGGGCTGTGCCACGTGCCACCTTGGTGTGAGTCGATCCTCGGCGTGAAAGGCGAGCCGGTGAAGGGAAAAGAGGTTCCTCTGGAATGGACTGAGACATCTGGGGGACTCTTGGTATGGTGGCACGACCCTGGAGTTCCTCTCGCCGTTCCTGTTGAGAGGGCCTCCTCTTGAGATGCGACGGGAACGCCGGGAATTCTTTCCCGACGAAGCAGGGAAAGGATCCGTCACCTCGTGCTAAGAGGCGGAAACGGGGCTCCTCTGGATGTGGGCGGGACCCTCGTGTTTCCTCTCGAGTGGAGACGGGTATGTCGGGGAACTTCTTGATTTGCACCAAGGGTGTGAATGACCCTTTCGACCTTCCAGAGGTGAGGTGTGATTAGCCCCGAGAAACATCTGCGGAAATGGGCCTCCTCTCCCATGGAGGGGAGAACCTCCTGGATTTTCTCGAGTTGCGGCAGGTCTTCTCGAGTTACGACGGGGACCTCAGGTACCCGGTCTGGTGGACTCCGGAAGGGCCAGTCCCCATGTGAGTTGCTAGGGGCCATCTCGGGATTCCTCTCCCATCGATGCCGGGGCCTAAGACCTTGTGTGGAGTCGGGGCCGGAACCTGAGGTTTCCTCTCCAGTGTTGACATGGATCTTGGGGTTCCTCTGAGTCTCCCCAGGGGAGTCAAGCCTCGTCTCGAGTGGGGGCATCCACGTGCGCTTCCTTCCCGAGCTGCAGCAGTAGGGTCAGGCTTCCTGTCACGTGGATCAAGGGATCTGTGGCTTTCCCTCGAGGCTTTCCCACAGGGCTGTGCCAAGTGCCACCTTGGTGTGAGTCGATCCTCGCCGTGAAAGACGAGCCGGTGAAGGGAAAAATGGTTCCTCTGGAATGGAATGAGACATCTGAGGGACTCTTGGAATGGTGGCACGACCCCGGAGTTCCTCTCGCCGTTCCTGTTCAGAGGGCCTCCTCTTCAGATGCGACGGGAATGCCGGGAATTCTTTCCCGACGAAGCAGGGAAAGGATCCCTCACCTCGAGCTACGAGTCGGAAACGGGGCTCCTCTGGATGTGGGCGGGACCCTCGTGTTTCCTCTCGAGTGGAGACGGGTATGTCGGGGAACTTCTTGAGTTGCACCAAGGGTGGGAATGACCCTTTCGACCTTCCAGAGGTGAGGTGTGATTAGCCCCGAGAAGCCTCTGCGGAAATGGGCCTCATCTCGCCCGCAGGGGAGAACCTACTGGATATTCTCGAGTTGCGGCAGGACTTCTCGAGTTACGACGGGGACCTCAGGTACCCGCTCTGGTGGCCTCCGGACGGGCCAGTCCCCATGCGAGTTGCTAGGGGCCATCTCGGGATTCCTCTCCCGTCGATGCCGGGGAATAAGGCCTTGTGTGGAGTCGCGGCCGGAAATTGAGCATTCCTCTCCAGTGTTGACATAGATCTTGGGGTGCTTCTGAGTCGCCCCAGGGGAGTCAGGCCTCGTCTCGAGTGGGGGCATGCACGTGTGCTTTCCTCCCGAGCTGCAGCAGTAGGGTCACGCTTCCTGTGACGTGGATCAAGGGATCTGTGGCTTTCCCTCGAGGCTGTCCCTCGAGGCTTTTCCACGAGGCTTTCCCACAGGGCTGTGCCAAGTGCCATCTTGGTGTGAGTCGATCCTCGGCGTGAAAGACGAGCCGGTGAAGGGAAAAGAGGTTCCTCTGGAATGGACTGAGACATCTGGGGGTCTCCTGGAATGGTGGCAGGACCCTGTAGTTCCTCTCGTCGATCCTCTTGAGAGGGCCTCCTCTTGAGATGCGTCGGGAACGCCGGGAACTCTTTCCCGACGAAGCTGGGAAAGGATCCCTCATCTCGAGCTACGAGGCGGAAACGGGGCTCCTCTGGATGTGGGCGGGACCCTCGTGTTTCCACTCGAGTGGAGACGGGTATGTCGGGGAACTTCTTGACTTGCACCAAGGGTGTGAAGGACCCTTTTGACGTTCCAGAGGTGAGGTTTGATTAGCTCCGAGAAGCCTGGCGGAAATGGGCCTCCTCTCGTCTGCAGGGGAGAACCTCCTGGATATTCTCGAGTTGCGGCAGGTCTTCTCGAGTTACGATGGGGACCTCAGGGACCCGCTCTGGTGGCCTCAGGAAGGGCCAGTCCCCATGCGAGTTGCTAGGGGCCATCTCGGGATTCCTCTCCCGTCGATGCCGGGGCCTAAGGCCTTGTGTGGAGTCGGGGCCGGAACCTGAGCATTCCTCTCCAGTGTTGACATGGATCTTGGGGTGCCTCTGAGTCTCCCCAGGGGAGTCAGGCTTCTTCTCGGGTGGGGGCATGCACGTGCGCTTTACTCCCGAGCTGCAGCAGTAGGGTCAGGCTTCCTGTCACGTGGATGAAGGGATCTGTGGCTTTCCCTCGAGGCTTTGCCACAGGGCTGTGCCAAGTGCCTCCTTGGTGTGAGTCGATCCTCCCCGTGCAAGACGATCCGGTGAAGGGAAAAGAGGTTCCTCTGGAATTGACTGAGACATCTGGGGGACTCTTGGAATGGTGTCACGACCCTGGAGTTCCTCTCGCCGTTCCTGTTCAGAGGGCCTCCTCTTCAGATGCGACGGGAATGCTGGGAATTCTTTCCCGACGAAGCAGGGAAAGGATCCCTCACCTCAAGCTACGAGGCGGAAACGGGGCTCCTCTGGATGTGGGCGGGACCCTCGTGTTTCCTCTCGAGTGGAGACGGGTATGTCGGGGAATTTCTTGAGTTGCACCCAGGGTGTGAAGGACCCTTTCAAAGTTCCAGAGGTAAGGTGTTATTAGCCCCGAGGAGCCTCTGCGGAAATGGGACTCCTCTCGCATGGAGGGGAGAACCTCCTGGATTTTCTCGAGTTGTGGCAGGTCTTCTCGAGTTACGACGGGGACCTCAGGGACCCGCTCTGGTGGCCTCAGGAAGGGCCAGTCCCCATGTGAGTTGCTAGGGGCCATCTCGGGATTCCTCTCCCGTCGATGCCGGGGCCTAAGACCTTGTGTGGAGTCGGGGCCGGAACCTGAGGATTCCTCTCCAGTGTTGACATGGATCTTGGGGTGCCTCTGAGTCTCCCCAGGGGAGTCAAGCCTCGTCTCGAGTGGGGGCATTCACGTGCGATTCCCTCCCGAGCTGCAGCAGTATGGTCACGCTTCCTGTCACGTGGATCAAGGGATCTGTGGCTTTCCCTCGAGGCTTTCCCTCGAGGCTTTCCCACGAGGCTTTCCCACAGGGCTGTGCCAAGTGCCACCTTGGTGTGAGTCGATCCTCGGCGTGAAAGACGAGTCAGTGAAAGGAAAAGAGTTTCCTCTGGAATGGACTGAGACATCTGGGGGACTCTTGGAATCGTGGCACGACCCAGGAGTTCCTCCCGCCGTTCCTGTTGAGACGGCCTCCTCTTGAGATGCGACGGGAACGCCGGGAATTCTTTCCCAACCAAGCAGGGAAAGAATCCCTCACCTCGAGCTACGAGGCGGAAACGGGGCTCCTCTGGATGTGGGCGGGACCCACGTGTTTCCTCTCGAGTGGAGAAGGGTATGTCGGGGAAATTCTTGAGTTGCACCAAGGGTGTGAAGGACCCTATCGACGTTCCAGAGGTGAGGTGTATTTAGCCCCGGAAGCCTCTGCGGTAATGGGCATCATCTCGCCTGCAGGGGAGAACCTCCTGGATATTCTCGAGTTGCGGCAGTTCCTCTCGAGTTACGTCGGGGACTTCAGGGACCCGCTCGGGTGGTCAGGAAGGGCCAGTCCCCATGTGAGTTGCAAGGGGCCATCTCGGGATTCCTCTCCAGTCGATGCCGGGGCCTAAGACCTTCTGTGGAATTGGGGCCGGAAACTGAGCATTCCTCTCCAGTGTTGACATGGATCTTGGGGTGCCTCTGAGTCTCCCGAGGGGACTCAGTCTTTGTCTCGGATGGGGGCATGCACGTGCGCTTTTCTCCCGAGCTGCAGCAGTAGGGTCAGGCTTCCTGTCACGTGGATCAAGGGATCTGTGGCTTTCCCTCGAGGCTGTCCCTCGAGGCTTTCCCACGAGGCTTTCCCACAGGGCTGTGCCACGTGCCACCTTGGTGTGAGTCGATCCTCGGCGTGAAAGACGAGCCGGTGAAGGAAAAAGAGGTTCCTCTGGAATGGACTGAGACATCTGGGGGACTCTTGGAATGGTGGCACGACCCTGGAGTTCCTCTCGCCGTTCCTGTTGAGAGGGCATCCTCTTGAGATGCGACGGGAACGCCGGGAATTCTTTCCCGACGAAGCAGGGAAAGGATCCGTCACCTCGTGCTAAGAGGCGGAAACGGGGCTCCTCTGGATGTGGGCGGGACCCTAGTGTTTCCTCTCGAGTGGAGACGGGTATGTCGGGGAACTTCTTGATTTGCACCAAGGGTGTGAATGACCCTTTCGACCTTCCAGAGGTGAGGTGTGATTAGCCCCGAGAAACATCTGCGGAAATGGGCCTCCTCTCCCATGGAGGGGAGAACCTCCTGGATTTTCTCGAGTTGCGGCAGGTCTTCTCGAGTTACGACGGGGACCTCAGGTACCCGGTCTGGTGGACTCCGGAAGGGCCAGTCCCCATGTGAGTTGCTAGGGGCCATCTCGGGATTCCTCTCCCATCGATGCCGGGGCCTAAGACCTTGTGTGGAGTCGGGGCCGGAACCTGAGGTTTCCTCTCCAGTGTTGACATGGATCTTGGGGTTCCTCTGAGTCTCCCCAGGGGAGTCAAGCCTCGTCTCCAGTGGGGGCATGCACGTGCGCTTCCTTCCCGAGCTGCAGCAGTAGGGTCAGGCTTCCTGTCACGTGGATCAAGGGATCTGTGGCTTTCCCTCGAGGCTGTCCCTCGAGGCTTTCCCACGAGGCTTTCCCACAGGGCTGTGCCACGTGCCACCTTGGTGTGAGTCGATCCTCGGCGTGAAAGACGAGCCGGTGAAGGGAAAAGAGGTTCCTCTGGAATGGACTGAGACATCTGGGGGACTCTTGGAATGGTGGCACGACCCTGGAGTTCCTCTCGCCGTTCCTGTTCAGAGGGCCTCCTCTTGAGATGCGACGGGAACGCCGGGAACTCTTTCCCGACGAAGCATGGAAAGGATCCGTCATCTCGAGCTACGAGGCGGAAACGGGGCTCCTCTGGATGTGGGGGGACCCTCGTGATTCCTCTCGAGTGGAGACAGGTATGTCGGGGAACTTCTTGATTTGCACCAAGGGTGTGAAGGACCCTTTCGAAGTTCCAGAGGTGAGGTGTGATCAGCCTCGAGACGCCTCAGCGGAAATGGGCCTCATCTCGCCTGGAGGGGAGAACCTCCTGGATTTTCTCGAGTTGCGCCAGGTCTTCTCGAGTTACGACGGGGACCTCAGGGACCTGCTCTGGTGGCCTCAGGAAAGGCCAATCCCCATGCGAGTTGCTAGGGGACCTCTCGGGATTCCTCTCCCGTCCATGCCGGGGCCTCAGTCCTTGTGTGGAGTCGGGGCCGGAACCTGAGGATTCCTCTCCAGTGTTGCCATGGATCTTGGGGTGCTTCTGAGTCTCCCCAGGGGAGTCAGGCCTCGTCTCGAGTGGGGGCATGCACGTGCGCTTTCCTCCCGAGCTGCAGCAGTAGTGTCACGCTTCCTGTCACGTGGATCAAGGGATCTGTGGCTTTCCCTCGAGGCTGTCCCTCGAGGCTTTCCCACGAGGCTTTCCCACAGGGCTGTGCCACGTGCCACCTTGGTGTGAGTCGATCCTCGGCGTGAAAGACGAGCCGGTGAAGGGAAAAGAGGTTCCTCTGGAATGGACTGAGACATCTGGGGGACTCTTGGAATGGTGGCACGACCCTGGAGTTCCTCTCGCCGTTCCTGTTGAGAGGGCCTCCTCTTGAGATGCGACGGGAACGCCGGGAACTCTTTCCCGACGAAGCATGGAAAGGATCCGTCATCTCGAGCTACGAGGCGGAAACGGGGCTCCTCTGGATGTGGGGGGACCCTCGTGATTCCTCTCGAGTGGAGACAGGTATGTCGGGGAACTTCTTGATTTGCACCAAGGGTGTGAAGGACCCTTTCGAAGTTCCAGAGGTGAGGTGTGATCAGCCTCGAGACGCCTCAACGGAAATGGGCCTCATCTCGCCTGGAGGGGAGAACCTCCTGGATTTTCTCGAGTTGCGGCAGGTCTTCTCGAGTTACGACGGGGACCTCAGGGACCCGCTCTGGTGGCCTCAGGAAAGGCCAGACCCCATGCGAGATACTAGGGGACCTCTCGGGATTCCTCTCCCGTCCATGCCGGGGCCTCAGTCCTTGTGTGGAGTCGGGGCCGGAAACTGAGGATTCCTCTCAAGGGTTGCCATGGATCTTGGGGTGCTTCTGAGTCTCCCCAGGGGAGTCAGGCCTCGTCTCGAGTGGGGGCATGCACGTGCGCTTTCCTCCCGAGCTGCAGCAGTAGTGTCACGCTTCCTGTCACGTGGATCAAGGGATCTGTGGCTTTCCCTCGAGGCTGTCCCCCGAGGCTTTCCCACGAGGCTTTCCCACAGGGCTGTGCCACGTGCCACCTTGGTGTGAGTCGATCCTCGGCGTGAAAGACGAGCCGGTGAAGGGAAAAGAGGTTCCTCTGGAATGGACTGAGACATCTGGGGGACTCTTGGAATGGTGGTACGACCCTGGAGTTCCTCTCGCCGTTCCTGTTGAGAGGGCCTCCTCTTGAGATGCGACGGGAACGCCGGGAAATCTTTCCCGACGAAGCAGGGAAAGGATCCCTCATCTCAAGCTACGAGGCAATAACGGGCCTCCTCTGGATGTGGGCGGGACCCTCGTGATTCCTCTCGAGTGGAGACGGGTATGTCGGGGAACTTCTTGATTTGCACCAAGGGTGTGAAGGACCCTTTCGAAGTTCCAGAGGTGAGGTGTGATCCGCCTCGAGACGCCTCAGCGGAAATGGGCCTCATCTCGCCTGGAGGGGAGAACCTCCTGGATTTTCTCGAGTTGCGGCAGGTCTTCTCGAGTTACGACGGGGACCTCAGGGACCCGCTCTGGTGGCCTCAGGAAAGGCCAGTCCCCATGCGAGTTGCTAGGGGACCTCTCGGGATTCCTCTCCCGTCCATGCCGGGGCCTCAGTCCTTGTGTGGAGTCGGGGCCGGAACCTGAGGATTCCTCTCCAGTGTTGCCATGGATCTTGGGGTGCTTCTGAGTCTCCCCAGGGGAGTCAGGCCTCGTCTCGAGTGGGGGCATGCACGTGCGCTTTCCTCCCGAGCTGCAGCAGTAGTGTCACGCTTCCTGTCACGTGGATCAAGGGATCTGTGGCTTTCCCTCGAGGCTGTCCCTCGAGGCTTTCCCACGAGGCTTTCCCACAGGGCTGTGCCACGTGCCACCTTGGTGTGAGTCGATCCTCGGCGTGAAAGACGAGCCGGTGAAGGGAAAAGAGGTTCCTCTGGAATGGACTGAGACATCTGGGGGACTCTTGGAATGGTGGCACGACCCTGGAGTTCCTCTCGCCGTTCCTGTTGAGAGGGCCTCCTCTTGAGATGCGACGGGAACGCCGGGAACTCTTTCCCGACGAAGCATGGAAAGGATCCGTCATCTCGAGCTACGAGGCGGAAACGGGGCTCCTCTGGATGTGGGCGGGACCCTCGTGATTCCTCTCGAGTGGAGACGGGTATGTCGGGGAACTTCTTGATTTGCACCAAGGGTGTGAAGGACCCTTTCGAAGTTCCAGAGGTGAGGTGTGATCAGCCTCGAGACGCCTCAGCGGAAATGGGCCTCATCTCGCCTGGAGGGGAGAACCTCCTGGATTTTCTCGGGTTGCGGCAGGTCTTCTCGAGTTACGACGGGGACCTCAGGGACCCGCTCTGGTGGCCTCAGGAAAGGCCAGTCCCCATGCGAGTTGCTAGGGGACCTCTCGGGATTCCTCTCCCGTCCATGCCGGGGCCTCAGTCCTTGTGTGTAGTCGGGGCCGGAACCTGAGGATTCCTCTCCAGTGTTGCCATGGATCTTGGGGTGCTTCTGAGTCTCCCCAGGGGAGTCAGGCCTCGTCTCGAGTGGGGGCATGCACGTGCGCTTTCCTCCCGAGCTGCAGCAGTAGTGTCACGCTTCCTGTCACGTGGATCAAGGGATCTGTGGCTTTCCCTCGAGGCTGTCCCTCGAGGCTTTCCCACGAGGCTTTCCCACAGGGCTGTGCCACGTGCCACCTTGGTGTGAGTCGATCCTCGGCGTGAAAGACGAGCCGGTGAAGGGAAAAGAGGTTCCTCTGGAATGGACTGAGACATCTGGGGGACTCTTGGAATGGTGGCACGACCCTGGAGTTCCTCTCGCCGTTCCTGTTGAGAGGGCCTCCTCTTGAGATGCGACGGGAACGCCGGGAACTCTTTCCCGACGAAGCATGGAAAGGATCCGTCATCTCGAGCTACGAGGCGGAAACGGGGCTCCTCTGGATGTGGGGGGACCCTCGTGATTCCTCTCGAGTGGAGACAGGTATGTCGGGGAACTTCTTGATTTGCACCAAGGGTGTGAAGGACCCTTTCGAAGTTCCAGAGGTGAGGTGTGATCAGCCTCGAGACGCCTCAGCGGAAATGGGCCTCATCTCGCCTGGAGGGGAGAACCTCCTGGATTTTCTCGAGTTGCGCCAGGTCTTCTCGAGTTACGACGGGGACCTCAGGGACCTGCTCTGGTGGCCTCAGGAAAGGCCAATCCCCATGCGAGTTGCTAGGGGACCTCTCGGGATTCCTCTCCCGTCCATGCCGGGGCCTCAGTCCTTGTGTGGAGTCGGGGCCGGAACCTGAGGATTCCTCTCCAGTGTTGCCATGGATCTTGGGGTGCTTCTGAGTCTCCCCAGGGGAGTCAGGTCTCGTCTCGAGTGGGGGCATGCACGTGCGCTTTCCTCCCGAGCTGCAGCAGTAGTGTCACGCTTCCTGTCACGTGGATCAAGGGATCTGTGGCTTTCCCTCGAGGCTGTCCCTCGAGGCTTTCCCACGAGGCTTTCCCACAGGGCTGTGCCACGTGCCACCTTGGTGTGAGTCGATCCTCGGCGTGAAAGACGAGCCGGTGAAGGGAAAAGAGGTTCCTCTGGAATGGACTGAGACATCTGGGGGACTCTTGGAATGGTGGCACGACCCTGGAGTTCCTCTCGCCGTTCCTGTTGAGAGGGCCTCCTCTTGACATGCGACGGGAACGCCGGGAACTCTTTCCCGACGAAGCAGGGAAAGGATCCCTCATCTCGAGCTACGAGGCGGAAACGGGGCTCCTCTGGATGTGGGCGGGACCCTCGTGATTCCTCTCGAGTGGAGACGGGTATATCGGGGATCTTCTTGATTTGCACCAAGGGTGTGAAGGACCCTTTCGAAGTTCCAGAGGTGAGGTGTGATCAGCCTCGAGACGCCTCAGCGGAAATGGGCCTCATCTCGCCTGGAGGGGAGAACCTCCTGGAATTTCTCGAGTTGCGGCAGGTCTTCTCGAGTTACGACGGGGACCTCAGGGACCCGCTCTGGTGGCCTCAGGAAAGGCCAGACCCCATGCGAGTTACTAGGGGACCTCTCGGGATTCCTCTCCCGTCCATGCCGGGGCCTCAGTCCTTGTGTGGAGTCGGGGCCGGAAACTGAGGATTCCTCTCAAGTGTTGCCATGGATCTTGGGGTGCTTCTGAGTCTCCCCAGGGGAGTCAGGCCTCGTCTCGAGTTGGGGCATGCACGTGCGCTTTCCTCCCGAGCTGCAGCAGTAGTGTCACGCTTCCTGTCACGTGGATCAAGGGATCTGTGGCTTTCCCTCGAGGCTGTCCCCCGAGGCTTTCCCACGAGGCTTTCCCACAGGGCTGTGCCACGTGCCACCTTGGTGTGAGTCGATCCTCGGCGTGAAAGACGAGCCGGTGAAGGGAAAAGAGGTTCCTCTGGAATGGACTGAGACATCTGGGGGACTCTTGGAATGGTGGCACGACCCTGGAGTTCCTCTCGCCGTTCCTGTTGAGAGGGCCTCCTCTTGAGATGCGACGGGAACGCCGGGAAATCTTTCCCGACGAAGCAGGGAAAGGATCCCTCATCTCAAGCTACGAGGCAAAAACGGGCCTCCTCTGGATGTGGGCGGGACCCTCGTGATTCCTCTCGAGTGGAGACGGGTATGTCGGGGAACTTCTTGATTTGCACCAAGGGTGTGAAGGACCCTTTCGAAGTTCCAGAGGTGAGGTGTGATCCGCCTCGAGACGCCTCAGCGGAAATGGGCCTCATCTCGCCTGGAGGGGAGAACCTCCTGGATTTTCTCGAGTTGCGGCAGGTCTTCTCGAGTTACGACGGGGACCTCAGGGACCCGCTCTGGTGGCCTCAGGAAAGGCCAGTCCCCATGCGAGTTGCTAGGGGACCTCTCGGGATTCCTCTCCCGTCCATGCCGGGGCCTCAGTCCTTGTGTGGAGTCGGGGCCGGAACCTGAGGATTCCTCTCCAGTGTTGCCATGGATCTTGGGGTGCTTCTGAGTCTCCCCAGGGGAGTCAGGCCTCGTCTCGAGTGGGGGCATGCACGTGCGCTTTCCTCCCGAGCTGCAGCAGTAGTGTCACGCTTCCTGTCACGTGGATCAAGGGATCTGTGGCTTTCCCTCGAGGCTGTCCCTCGAGGCTTTCCCACGAGGCTTTCCCACAGGGCTGTGCCACGTGCCACCTTGGTGTGAGTCGATCCTCGGCGTGAAAGACGAGCCGGTGAAGGGAAAAGAGGTTCCTCTGGAATGGACTGAGACATCTGGGGGACTCTTGGAATGGTGGCACGACCCTGGAGTTCCTCTCGCCGTTCCTGTTGAGAGGGCCTCCTCTTGAGATGCGACGGGAATGCCGGGAACTCTTTCCCGACGAAGCAGGGAAAGGATCCCTCATCTCGAGCTACGAGGCGGAAACGGGGCTCCTCTGGATGTGGGCGGGACCCTCGTGATTCCTCTCGAGTGGAGACGGGTAAGTCGGGGAACTTCTTGATTTGCACCAAGGGTGTGAAGGACCCTTTCGAAGTTCCAGAGGTGAGGTGTGATCAGCCTCGAGACGCCTCAGCGGAAATGGGCCTCATCTCGCCTGGAGGGGAGAACCTCCTGGATTTTCTCGAGTTGCGGCAGGTCTTCTCGAGTTACGACGGGGACCTCAGGGACCCGCTCTGGTGGCCTCAGGAAAGGCCAGTCCCCATGCGAGTTGCTAGGGGACCTCTCGGGATTCCTCTCCCGTCCATGCCGGGGCCTCAGTCCTTGTGTGGAGTCGGGGCCGGAACCTGAGGATTCCTCTCCAGTGTTGCCATGGATCTTGGGGTGCTTCTGAATCTCCCCAGGGGAGTCAGGCCTCGTCTCGAGTGGGGGCATGCACGTGCGCTTTCCTCCCGAGCTGCAGCAGTATTGTCACGCTTCCTGTCACGTGGATCAAGGGATCTGTGGCTTTCCCTCGAGGCTGTCCCCCGAGGCTTTCCCACGAGGCTTTCCCACAGGGCTGTGCCACGTGCCACCTTGGTGTGAGTCGATCCTCGGCGTGAAAGACGAGCCGGTGAAGGGAAAAGAGGTTCCTCTGGAATGGACTGAGACATCTGGGGGACTCTTGGAATGGTGGCACGACCCTGGAGTTCCTCTCGCCGTTCCTGTTGAGAGGGCCTCCTCTTGAGATGCGACGGGAACGCTGGGAACTCTTTCCCGACGAAGCAGGGAAAGGATGCCTCATCTCAAGCTACGAGGCGGAAACCGGCCTCCTCTGGATGTGGGCGGGACCCTCGTGATTCCTCTCGAGTGGAGACGGGTATGTCGGGGAACTTCTTGATTTGCACCAAGGGTGTGAAGGAGCCTTTCGAAGTTCCAGAGGTGAGGTGTGATCAGCCTCGAGACGCCTCAGCGGAAATGGGCCTCATCTCGCCTGGAGTGGAGAACCTCCTGGATTTTCTCGAGTTGCGGCAGGTCTTCTCGAGTTACGACGGGGACCTCAGGGACCCGCTCTGGTGGCCTCAGGAAAGGCCAGTCCCCATGCGAGTTGCTAGGGGACCTCTCGGGATTCCTCTCCCGTCCATGCCGGGGCCTCAGTCCTTGTGTGGAGTCGGGGCCGGAACCTGAGGATTCCTCTCCAGTGTTGCCATGGATCTTGGGGTGCTTCTGAATCTCTCCAGGGGAGTCAGGCATCGTCTCGAGTGGGGGCATGCACGTGCGCTTTCCTCCCGAGCTGCAGCAGTAGTGTCACGCTTCCTGTTACGTGGATCAAGGGATCTGTGGCTTTCCCTCGAGGCTGTCCCCCGAGGCTTTCCCACGAGGCTTTCCCACAGGGCTGTGCCACGTGCCACCTTGGTGTGAGTCGATCCTCGGCGTGAAAGACGAGCCGGTGAAGGGAAAAGAGGTTCCTCTGGAATGGACTGAGACATCTGGGGGACTCTTGGAATGGTGGCACGACCCTGGAGTTCCTCTCGCCGTTCCTGTTGAGAGGGCCTCCTCTTGAGATGCGACGGGAACGCCGGGAACTCTTTCCCGACGAAGCATGGAAAGGATCCGTCATCTCGAGATACGAGGCGGAAACGGGGCTCCTCTGGATGTGGGCGGGACCCTCGTGATTCCTCTCGAGTGGAGACGGGTATGTCGGGGAACTTGTTGATTTGCACCAAGGGTGTGAAGGACCCTTTCGAAGTTCCAGAGGTGAGGTGTGATCAGCCTCGAGACGCCTCAGCGGAAATGGGCCTCATCTCGCGTGGAGGGGAGAACCTCCTGGATTTTCTCGGGTTGCGGCAGGTCTTCTCGAGTTACGACGGGGACCTCAGGGACCCGCTCTGGTGGCCTCAGGAAAGGCCAGTCCCCATGCGAGTTGCTAGGGGACCTCTCGGGATTCCTCTCCCGTCCATGCCGGGGCATCAGTCCTTGTGTGGAGTCGGGGCCGGAACCTGAGGATTCCTCTCCAGTGTTACCATGGATCTTGGGGTGCTTCTGAGTCTCCCCAGGGGAGTCAGGCCTCGTCTCGAGTGGGGGCATGCACGTGCGCTTTCCTCCCGAGCTGCAGCAGTAGTGTCACGCTTCCTGTCACGTGGATCAAGGGATCTGTGGCTTTCCCTCGAGGCTGTCCCTCGAGACTTCCCCACGAGGCTTTCCCACATGGCTGTGCCACGTGCCACCTTGGTGTGAGTCGATCCTCGGCGTGAAAGACGAGCCGGTGAAGGGAAAAGAGGTTCCTCTGGAATGGACTGAGACATCTGGGGGACTCTTGGAATGGTGGCACGACCCTGGAGTTCCTCTCTCCGTTCCTGTTGAGAGGGCCTCCTCTTGAGATGCGACGGGAACGCCGGGAACTCTTTTCCGACGAAGCATGGAAAGGATCCGTCATCTCGAGCTACGAGGCGGAACCGGGGCTCCTCTGGATGTGGGCGGGACCCTCGTGATTCCTCTCGAGTGGAGACGGCTAGGTCGGGGAACTTCTTGATTTGCACCAAGGGTGTGAAGGAGCCTTTCGGAGTTCCAGAGGTGAGGTGTGATCAGCCTCGAGACGCCTCAGCGGAAATGGGCCTCATCTCGCCTGGAGGGGAGAACCTCCTGGATTTTCTCGAGTTGCGGCAGGTCTTCTCGAGTTACGACGGGGACCTCAGGGACCCGCTCTGGTGGCCTCAGGAAAGGCCAGTCCCCATGCGAGTTGCTAGGGGACCTCTCGGGATTCCTCTCCCGTCCATGCCGGGGCCTCAGTCCTTGTGTGGATTCGGGGCCGGAACCTGAGGATTCCTCTCCAGTGTTGCCATGGATCTTGGGGTGCTTCTGAGTCTCCCCAGGGGAGTCAGGCCTCGTCTCGAGTGGGGGCATGCACGTGCGCTTTCCTCCCGAGCTGCAGCAGTAGTGTCACGCTTCCTGTCACGTGGATCAAGGGATCTGTGGCTTTCCCTCGAGGCTGTCCCTCGAGGCTTTCCCACGAGGCTTTCCCACAGGGCTGTGCCACGTGCCACCTTGGTGTGAGTCGATTCTCGGCGTGAAAGACGAGCCGGTGAAGGGAAAAGAGGTTCCTCTGGAATGGACTGAGACATCTGGGGGACTCTTGGAATGGTGGCACGACCCTGGAGTTCCTCTCGCCGTTCCTGTTGAGAGGGCCTCCTCTTGAGATGCGACGGGAACGCCGGGAACTCTTTCCCGTCGAAGCAGGGAAAGGATCCCTCATCTCGAGCTACGTTGCGGAAACGGGGCTCCTCTGGATGTGGGCGGGACCCTCGTGATTCCTCTCGAGTGGAGACGGCTAGGTCGGGGAACTTCTTGATTTGCACCAAGGGTGTGAAGGAGCCTTTCGAAGTTCCACAGGTGAGGTGTGATCAGCCTCGAGACACCTCAGCGGAAATGGGCCTCATCTCGCCTGGAGGGGAGAACCTCCTGGATTTTCTCGAGTTGCGGCAGGTCTTCTCGAGTTACGACGGGGACCTCAGGGACCCGCTCTGTTGGCCTCAGGAAAGGCCAGTCCCCATGCGAGTTACTAGGGGACCTCTCGGGATTCCTCTCCCGTCCATGCCGGGGCCTCAGTCCTTGTGTGGAGTCGGGGCCGGAACCTGAGGATTCTTCTCCAGTGTTGCCATGGATCTTGGGGTGCTTCTGAGTCTCCCCAGGGGAGTCAGGCCTCGTCTCGAGTGGGGGCATGCACGTGCGGTTTCCTCCCGAGCTGCAGCAGTAGTGTCACGCTTCCTGTCACGTGGATCAAGGAATCTGTGGCTTTCCCTCGAGGCTGTCCCTCGAGGCTTTCCCACGAGGCTTTCCCACAGGGCTGTGCCACGTGCCACCTTGGTGTGAGTCGATCCTCGGCGTGAAAGACGAGCCGGTGAAGGGAAAAGAGGTTCCTCTGGAATGGACTGAGACATCTGGGGGACTCTTGGAATGGTGGCACGACCCTGGAGTTCCTCTCGCCGTTCCTGTTGAGAGGGCCTCCTCTTGAGATGCGACGGGAACGCCGGGAACTCTTTCCCGACGAAGCAGGGAAATGATCCCTCATCTCGAGGTACGAGGCGGAAACGGGGCTCCTCTGGATGTGGGCGGGACCCTCGTGATTCCTCTCGAGTGGAGACGGGTATGTCGGGGAACTTCTTGATTTGCACCAAGGGTGTGAAGGAGCCTTTCGAAGTTCCAGAGGTGAGGTGTGATCAGCCTCGAGACGCCTCAGCGGAGATGGGCCTCATCTCGCCTGGAGGGGAGAACCTCCTGGATTTTCTCGAGTTGCGGCAGGTCTTCTCGAGTTGCGGCAGGTCTTCTCGAGTTACGACGGGGACCTCAGGGACCCGCTCTGGTGGCCTCAGGAAAGGCCAGTCCCCATGCGAGTTGATAGGGGACCTCTCGGGATTCCTCTCCCGTCCATGCCGGGGCCTCAGTCCTTGTGTGGAGTCGGGGCCGGAACCTGAGGATTCCTCTCCAGTGTTGCCATGGATCTTGGGGTGCTTCTGAGTCTCCCCCGGGGAGTCAGGCCTCGTCTCGAGTGGGGGCATGCACGTGCGCTTTCCTCCCGAGCTGCAGCAGTAGTGTCACGCTTCCTGTCACGTGGATCAAGTGATCTGTGGCTTTCCCTCGAGGCTGTCCCTCGAGGCTTCCCCACGAGGCTTTCCCACAGGGCTGTGCCACGTGCCACCTTGGTGTGAGTCGATCCTCGGCGTGAAAGACGAGCCGGTGAAGGAAAAAGAGGTTCCTCTGGAATGGACTGAGACATCTGGGGGACTCTTGGAATGGTGGCACGACCCTGGAGTTCCTCTCTCCGTTCCTGTTGACAGGGCCTCCTCTTGAGATGCGACGGGAACGCCGGGAACTCTTTCCCGACGAAGCAGGGAAAGGATCCCTCATCTCGAGCTACGAGGCGGAAACGGGGCTCCTCTGGATGTGGGCGGGACCCTCGTGATTCCTCTCGAGTGGAGACGGCTAGGTCGGGGAACTTCTTGATTTGCACCAAGGGTGTGAAGGAGCCTTTCGGAGTTCCAGAGGTGAGGTGTGATCAGCCTCGAGACGCCTCAGCGGAAATGGGCCTCATCTCGCCTGGAGGGGAGAACCTCCTGGATTTTCTCGAGTTGCGGCAGGTCTTCTCGAGTTACGACGGGGACCTCAGGGACCCGCTCTGGTGGCCTCAGGAAAGGCCAGTCCCCATGCGAGTTTCTAGGGGACCTCTCGGGATTCCTCTCCCGTCCATGCCGGGGCCTCAGTCCTTGTGTGGAGTCGGGGCCGGAACCTGAGAATTCCTCTCCAGTGTTGCCATGGATCTTGGGGTGCTTCTGAGTCTCCCCAGGGGAGTCAGGCCTCGTCTCGAGTGGGGGCATGCACGTGCGCTTTCCTCCCGAGCTGCAGCAGTAGTGTCACGCTTCCTGTCACGTGGATCAAGGGATCTGTGGCTTTCCCTCGAGGCTGTCCCTCGAGGCTTTCCCACGAGGCTTTCCCACAGGGCTGTGCCACGTGCCACCTTGGTGTGAGTCGATCCTCGGCGTGAAAGACGAGCCGGTGAAGGGAAAAGAGGTTCCTCTGGAATGGACTGAGACATCTGGGGGACTCTTGGAATGGTGGCACGACCCTGGAGTTCCTCTCGCCGTTCCTGTTGAGAGGGCCTCCTCTTGAGATGCGACGGGAACGCCGGGAACTCTTTCCCGACGAAGCAGGGAAAGGATCCCTCATCTCGAGCTACGAGGCGGAAACGGGGCTCCTCTGGATGTGGGCGGGACCCTCGTGATTCCTCTCGAGTGGAGACGGGTATGTCGGGGAACTTCTTGATTTGCACCAAGGGTGTGAAGGAGCCTTTCGAAGTTCCAGAGGTGAGGTGTGATCAGCCTCGAGATGCCTCAGCGGAGATGGGCCTCATCTCGCCTGGAGGGGAGAACCTCCTGGATTTTCTCGAGTTGCGGCAGGTCTTCTCGAGTTGCGGCAGGTCTTCTCGAGTTACGACGGGGACCTCAGGGACCCGCTCTGGTGGCCTCAGGAAAGGCCAGTCCCCATGCGAGTTGCTAGGGGACCTCTCGGGATTCCTCTCCCGTCCATGCCGGGGCCTCAGTCCTTGTGTGGAGTCGGGGCCGGAACCTGAGGATTCCTCTCCAGTGTTGCCATGGATCTTGGGGTGCTTCTGAGTCTCCCCAGGGGAGTCAGGCCTCGTCTCGAGTGGGGGCATGCACGTGCGCTTTCCTCCCGAGCTGCAGCAGTAGTGTCACCCTTCCTTTCACGTGGATCAAGGGATCTGTGGCTTTGCCTCGAGGCTGTCCCTCGAGGCTTTCCCTCGAGGCTTTCCCACAGGGCTGTGCCACGTGCCACCTTGGTGTTAGTCGATCCTCGGCGTGAAAGAGGAGCCGGTGAAGGGAAAAGTGGTTCCTCTGGAATGGACTGAGACATCTGGGGGACTCTTGGAATGGTGGCACGACCCTGGAGTTCCTCTCGCCGTTCCTGTTGAGAGGGCCTCCTCTTGAGATGCGACGGGAACGCCGGGAACTCTTTCCCGACGAAGCAGGGAAAGGATCCCTCATCTCGAGCTACGAGGCGGAAACGGGGCTCCTCTGGATGTGGGCGGGACCCTCGTGATTCCTCTCGAGTGGAGACGGGTATGTCGGGGAACTTCTTGATTTGCAGAAGGGTGTGAAGGAGCCTTTCGAAGTTCCAGAGGTGAGGTGTGATCAGCCTCGAGAGGCCTCAGCGGAGATGGGCCTCATCTCGCCTGGAGGGGAGAACCTCCTGGATTTTCTCGAGTTGCGGCAGGTCTTCTCGAGTTGCGGCAGGTCTTCTCGAGTTACGACGGGGACCTCAGGGACCCGCTCTGGTGGCCTCAGGAAAGGCCAGTCCCCATGCGAGTTGCTAGGGGACCTCTCGGGATTCCTCTCCCGTCCATGCCGGGGCCTCAGTCCTTGTGTGGAGTCGGGGCCGGAACCTGAGGATTCCTCTCCAGTGTTGCCATGGATCTTGGGGTGCTTCTGAGTCTCCCCCGGGGAGTCAGGCCTCGTCTCGAGTGGGGGCATGCACGTGCGCTTTCCTCCCGAGCTGCAGCAGTAGTGTCACGCTTCCTGTCACGTGGATCAAGGGATCTGTGGCTTTCCCTCGAGGCTGTCCCTCGAGGCTTTCCCACGAGGCTTTCCCACAGGGCTGTGCCACGTGCCACCTTGGTGTGAGTCGATCCTCGGCGTGAAAGACGAGCCGGTGAAGGGAAAAGAGGTTCCTCTGGAATGGACTGAGACATCTGGGGGACTCTTGGAATGGTGGCACGACCCTGGAGTTCCTCTCGCCGTTCCTGTTGAGAGGGCCTCCTCTTGAGATGCGACGGGAACGCCGGGAACTCTTTCCCGACGAAGCAGGGAAAGGATCCCTCATCTCGAGCTACGTTGCGGAAATGGGGCTCCTCTGGATGTGGGCGGGACCCTCGTGATTCCTCTCGAGTGGAGACGGGTATGTCGGGGAACTTCTTGATTTGCATCAAGGGTGTGAAGGAGCCTTTCGAAGTTCCAGAGGTGAGGTGTGATCAGCCTCGAGACGCCTCAGCGGAAATGGGCCTCATCTCGCCTGGAGGGGAGAACCTCCTGGATTTTCTCAAGTTGCGGCACGTCTTCTCGAGTTACGACGGGGACCTCAGGGACCCGCTCTGGTGGCCTCAGGAAAGGCCAGTCCCCATGCGAGTTGCTAGGGGACCTCTCGGGATTCCTCTCCCGTCCATGCCGGGGCCTCAGTCCTTGTTTGGAGTCAGGGCCGGAACCTGAGGATTCCTCTCCAGTGTTACCATGGATCTTGGGGTGCTTCTGAGTCTCCCCAGGGGAGTCAGGCCTCGTCTCGAGTGGGGGCATGCACGTGCGCTTTCCTCCCGAGCTGCAGCAGTAGTGTCACGCTTCCTGTCACGTGGATCAAGGGATCTGTGGCTTTCCCTCGAGGCTGTCCCTCGAGGCTTCCCCACGAGGCTTTCCCACAGGGCTGTGCCACGTGCCACCTTGGTGTGAGTCGATCCTCGGCGTGAAAGACGAGCCGGTGAAGGAAAAAGAGGTTCCTCTGGAATGGACTGAGACATCTGGGGGACTCTTGGAATGGTGGCACGACCCTGGAGTTCCTCTCTCCGTTCCTGTTGACAGGGCCTCCTCTTGAGATGCGACGGGAACGCCGGGAACTCTTTCCCGACGAAGCAGGGAAAGGATCCCTCATCTCGAGCTACGAGGCGGAAACGGGGCTCCTCTGGATGTGGGCGGGACCCTCGTGATTCCTCTCGAGTGGAGACGGCTAGGTCGGTGAACTTCTTGATTTGCACCAAGGGTGTGAAGGACCCTTTCGAAGTTCCAGAGGTGAGGTGTGATCAGCCTCGAGACGCCTCAGCGGAAATGGGCCTCATCTCGCCTGGAGGGGAGAACCTCCTGGATTTTCTCGAGTTGCGGCAGGTCTTCTCGAGTTACGACGGGGACCTCAGGGACCCGCTCTGGTGGCCTCAGGCAAGGCCAGTCCCCATGCGAGTTGCTAGGGGACCTCTCGGGATTCCTCTCCCGTCCATGCCGGGGCCTCAGTCCTTGTGTGGAGTCGGGGCCGGAACCTGAGGATTCCTCTCCAGTGTTGCCATGGATCTTGGGGTGCTTCTGAGTCTCCCCAGGGGAGTCAGGCCTCGTCTCGAGTGGGGGCATGCACGTGCGCTTTCCTCCCGAGCTGCAGCAGTAGTGTCACGCTTCCTGTCACGTGGATCAAGGGATCTGTGGCTTTCCCTCGAGGCTGTCCCTCGAGGCTTTCCCACGAGGCTTTCCCACAGGGCTGTGCCACGTGCCACCTTGGTGTGAGTCGATCCTCGGCGTGAAAGACGAACCGGTAAAGGGAAAAGAGGTTCCTCTGGAATGGACTGAGACATCTGGGGGACTCTTGGAATGGTGGCACGACCCTGGAGTTCCTCTCGCCGTTCCTGTTGAGAGGGCCTCCTCTTGAGATGCGACGGGAACGCCGGGAACTCTTTCCCGTCGAAGCAGGGAAAGGATCCCTCATCTCGAGCTACGTTGCGGAAACGGGGCTCCTCTAGATGTGGGCGGGACCCTCGTGATTCCTCTCGAGTGGAGACGGCTAGGTCGGGGAACTTCTTGATTTGCACCAAGGGTGTGAAGGAGCCTTTCGAAGTTCCACAGGTGAGGTGTGATCAGCCTCGAGACACCTCAGCGGAAATGGGCCTCATGTCGCCTGGAGGGGAGAACCTCCTGGATTTTCTCGAGTTGCGGCAGGTCTTCTCGAGTTACGACGGGGACCTCAGGGACCCGCTCTGTTGGCCTCAGGAAAGGCCAGTCCCCATGCGAGTTACTAGGGGACCTCTCGGGATTCCTCTCCCGTCCATGCCGGGGCCTCAGTCCTTGTGTGGAGTCGGGGCCGGAACCTGAGGATTCCTCTCCAGTGTTGCCATGGATCTTGGGGTGCTTCTGAGTCTCCCCAGGGGAGTCAGGCCTCGTCTCGAGTGGGGGCATGCACGTGCGCTTTCCTCCCGAGCTGCAGCAGTAGTGTCACGCTTCCTGTCACGTGGATCAAGGAATCTGTGGCTTTCCCTCGAGGCTGTCCCTCGAGGCTTTCCCACGAGGCTTTCCCACAGGGCTGTGCCACGTGCCACCTTGGTGTGAGTCGATCCTCGGCGTGAAAGAAGAGCCGGTGAAGGGAAAAGAGGTTCCTCTGGAATGGACTGAGACATCTGGGGGACTCTTGGAATGGTGGCACGACCCTGGAGTTCCTCTCGCCGTTCCTGTTGAGAGGGCCTCCTCTTGAGATGCGACGGGAACGCCGGGAACTCTTTCCCGACGAAGCAGGGAAATGATCCCTCATCTCGAGGTACGAGGCGGAAACGGGGCTCCTCTGGATGTGGGCGGGACCCTCGTGAATCCTCTCGAGTGGAGACGGGTATGTCGGGGAACTTCTTGATTTGCACCAAGGGTGTGAAGGAGCCTTTCGAAGTTCCAGAGGTGAGGTGTGATCAGCCTCGAGACGCCTCAGCGGAGATGGGCCTCATCTCGCCTGGAGGGGAGAACCTCCTGGATTTTCTCGAGTTGCGGCAGGTCTTCTCGAGTTACGACGGGGACCTCAGGGACCCGCTCTGGTGGCCTCAGGAAAGGCCAGTCCCCATGCGAGTTGCTAGGGGACCTCTCGGGATTCCTCTCCCGTCCATGCCGGGGCCTCAGTCCTTGTGTGGAGTCGGGGCCGGAACCTGAGGATTCCTCTCCAGTGTTGCCACGGATCTTGGGGTGCTTCTGAGTCTCCCCCGGGGAGTCAGGCCTCGTCTCGAGTGGGGGCATGCACGTGCGCTTTCCTCCCGAGCTGCAGCAGTAGTGTCACGCTTCCTGTCACGTGGATCAAGGGATCTGTGGCTTTCCCTCGAGGCTCTCCCTCGAGGCTTTCCCACGAGGCTTTCCCACAGGGCTGTGCCACGTGCCACCTTGGTGTGAGTCGATCCTCGGCGTGAAAGACGAGCCGGTGAAGGGAAAAGAGGTTCCTCTGGAATGGACTGAGACATCTGGGGGACTCTTGGAATGGTGGCACGACCCTGGAGTTCCTCTCGCCGTTCCTGTTGAGAGGGCCTCCTCTTGAGATGCGACGGGAACGCCGGGAACTCTTTCCCGACGAAGCAGGGAAAGGATCCCTCATCTCGAGCTACGAGGCGGAAACGGGGCTCCTCTGGATGTGGGCGGGACCCTCGTGATTCCTCTCGAGTGGAGACGGGTATGTCGGGGAACTTCTTGATTTGCATCAAGGGTGTGAAGGAGCCTTTCGAAGTTCCAGAGGTGAGGTGTGATCAGCCTCGAGACGCCTCAGCGGAAATGGGCCTCATCTCGCCTGGAGGGGAGAACCTCCTGGATTTTCTCGAGTTGCGGCAGGTCTTCTTGAGTTACGACCGGGACCTCAGGGACCCGCTCTGGTGGCCTCAGGAAAGGCCAGTCCCCATGCGAGTTGCTAGGGGACCTCTCGGGATTCCTCTCCCGTCCATGCCGGGGCCTCAGTCCTTGTGTGGAGTCGGGGCCGGAACCTGAGGATTCCTCTCCAGTGTTGCCATGGATCTTGGGGTGCTTCTGAGTCTCCCCAGGGGAGTCAGGCCTCGTCTCGAGTGGGGGCATGCACGTGCGCTTTCCTCCCGAGCTGCAGCAGTAGTGTCACGCTTCCTGTCACGTGGATCAAGGGATCTGTGGCTTTCCCTCGAGGCTGTCCCTCGAGGCTTTCCCTCGAGGCTATCCCACAGGGCTGTGCCACGTGCCACCTTGGTGTGAGTCGATCCTCGGCGTGAAAGACGAGCCGGTGAAGGGAAAAGAGGTTCCTCTGGAATGGACTGAGACATCTGGGGGACTCTTGGAATGGTGGCACGAACCTGGAGTTCCTCTCGCCATTCCTGTAGAGAGGGCCTCCTCTTGAGATGCGACGGGCACGCCGGGAACTCTTTCCCGACGAAGCAGGGAAAGGATCCCTCATCTCGAGCTACGAGGCGGAAACGGGGCTCCTCTGGATGTGGGCGGGGCCCTCGTGATTCCTCTCGAGTGGAGACGGGTATGCCGGGGAACTTCTTGATTTGCACCAAGGGTGTGAAGGAACCTTTCGAAGTTCCACAGGTGAGGTGTGATCAGCCTCGAGACGCCTCAGCGGAAATGGGCCTCATCTCGCCTGGAGGGGAGAACCTCCTGGATTTTCTCAAGTTGCGGCACGTCTTCTCGAGTTACGACGGGGACCTCAGGGACCCGCTCTGGTGGCCTCAGGAAAGGCCAGTCCCCATGCGAGTTGCTAGGGGACCTCTCGGGATTCCTCTCCCGTCCATGCCGGGGCCTCAGTCCTTGTGTGGAGTCGGGGCCGGAACCTGAGGATTCCTCTCCAGTGTTACCATGGATCTTGGGGTGCTTCTGAGTCTCCCCAGGGGAGTCAGGCCTCGTCTCGAGTCGGGGCATGCACGTGCGCTTTCCTCCCGAGCTGCAGCAGTAGTGTCACGCTTCCTGTCACGTGGATCAAGGGATCTGTGGCTTTCCCTCGAGGCTGTCCCTCGAGGCTTCCCCGCGAGGCTTTCCCACAGGGCTGTGCCACGTGCCACCTTGGTGTGAGTCGATCCTCGGCGTGAAAGACGAGCCGGTGAAGGGAAAAGAGGTTCCTCTGGAATGGACTGAGACATCTGGGGGACTCTTGGAATGGTGGCACGACCCTGGAGTTCCTCTCTCCGTTCCTGTTGACAGGGCCTCCTCTTGAGATGCGACGGGAACGCCGGGAACTCTTTCCCGACGAAGCAGGGAAAGGATCCCTCATCTCGAGCTACGAGGCGGAAACGGGGCTCCTCTGGATGTGGGCGGGACCCTCGTGATTCCTCTCGAGTGGAGACCGCTAGGTCGGTGAACTTCTTGATTTGCACCAAGGGTGTGAAGGACCCTTTCGAAGTTCCAGAGGTGATTTGTGATCAGCCTCGAGACGCCTCAGCGGAAATGGGCCTCATCTCGCCTGGAGGGGAGAACCTCCTGGATTTTCTCGAGTTGCGGCAGGTCTTCTCGAGTTACGACGGGGACCTCAGGGACCCGCTCTGGTGGCCTCAGGAAAGGCCAGTCCCCATGCGAGTTGCTAGGGGACCTCTCGGGATTCCTCTCCCGTCCATGCCGGGGCCTCAGTCCTTGTGTGGAGTCGGGGCCGGAACCTGAGGATTCCTCTCCAGTGTTGCCATGGATCTTGGGGTGCTTCTGAGTCTCCCCAGGGGAGTCAGGCCTCGTCTCGAGTGGGGGCATGCACGTGCGCTTTCCTCCCGAGCTGCAGCAGTAGTGTCACGCTTCCTGTCACGTGGATCAAGGGATCTGTGGCTTTCCCTCGAGGCTGTCCCTCGAGGCTTTCCCACGAGGCTTTCCCACAGGGCTGTGCCACGTGCCACCTTGGTGTGAGTCGATCCTCGGCGTGAAAGACGAGCCGGTGAAGGGAAAAGAGGTTCCTCTGGAATGGACTGAGACATCTGGGGGACTCTTGGAATGGTGGCACGACCCTGGAGTTCCTCTCGCCGTTCCTGTTGAGAGGGCCTCCTCTTGAGATGCGACGGGAACGCCGGGAACTCTTTCCCGTCGAAGCAGGGAAAGGATCCCTCATCTCGAGCTACGTTGCGGAAACGGGGCTCCTCTGGATGTGGGCGGGACCCTCGTGATTCCTCTCGAGTGGAGACGGCTAGGTCGGGGAACTTCTTGATTTGCACCAAGGGTGTGAAGGAGCCTTTCGAAGTTCCACAGGTGAGGTGTGATCAGACTCGAGACACCTCAGCGGAAATGGGCCTCATCTCGCCTGGAGGGGAGAACCTCCTGGATTTTCTCGAGTTGCGGCAGGTCTTCTCGAGTTACGACGGGGACCTCAGGGACCCGCTCTGGTGGCCTCAGGAAAGGCCAGTCCCCATGCGAGTTGCTAGGGGACCTCTCGGGATTCCTCTCCCGTCCATGCCGGGGCCTCAGTCCTTGTGTGGAGTCGGGGCCGGAACCTGAGGATTCCTCTCCAGTGTTGCCATGGATCTTGGGGTGCTTCTGAGTCTCCCCAGGGGAGTCAGGCCTCGTCTCGAGTGGGGGCATGCACGTGCGCTTTCCTCCCGAGCTGCAGCAGTAGTGTCACGCTTCCTGTCACGTGGATCAAGGGATCTGTGGCTTTCCCTCGAGGCTGTCCCCCGAGGCTATCCCACGAGGCTTTCCCACAGGGCTGTGCCACGTGCCACCTTGGTGTGAGTCGATCCTCGGCGTGAAAGACGAGCCGGTGAAGGGAAAAGAGGTTCCTCTGGAATGGACTGAGACATCTGGGGGACTCTTGGAATGGTGGCACGACCCTGGAGTTCCTCTCGCCGTTCCTGTTGAGAGGGCCTCCTCTTGAGATGCGATGGGAACGCTGGGAACTCTTTCCCGACGAAGCATGGAAAGGATCCCTCATCTCAAGCTACGAGGCGGAAACCGGCCTCCTCTGGATGTGGGCGAGACCCTCGTGATTCCTCTCGAGTGGAGACGGGTATGTCGGGGAACTTCTTGATTTGCACCAAGGGTGTGAAGGAGCCTTTCGAAGTTCCAGAGGTGAGGTGTGATCAGCCTCGAGAGGCCTCAGCGGAGATGGGCCTCATCTCGCCTGGAGGGGAGAACCTCCTGGATTTTCTCGAGTTGCGGCAGGTCTTCTCGAGTTACGACGGGGACCTCAGGGACCCGCTCTGGTGGCCTCAGGAAAGGCCAGTCCCCATGCGAGTTGCTAGGGGACCTCTCGGGATTCCTCTCCCGTCCATGCCGGGGCCTCAGTCCTTGTGTGGAGTCGGGGCCGGAACCTGAGGATTCCTCTCCAGTGTTGCCATGGATCTTGGGGTGCTTCTGAATCTCCCCAGGGGAGTCAGGCCTCGTCTCGAGTGGGGGCATGCACGTGCGCTTTCCTCCCGAGCTGCAGCAGTATTGTCACGCTTCCTGTCACGTGGATCAAGGGATCTGTGGCTTTCCCTCGAGGCTGTCCCCCGAGGCTTTCCCACGAGGCTTTCCCACAGGGCTGTGCCACGTGCCACCTTGGTGTGAGTCGATCCTCGGCGTGAAAGACGAGCCGGTGAAGGGAAAAGAGGTTCCTCTGGAATGGACTGAGACATCTGGGGGACTCTTGGAATGGTGGCACGACCCTGGAGTTCCTCTCGCCGTTCCTGTTGAGAGGGCCTCCTCTTGAGATGCGACGGGAACGCCGGGAACTCTTTCCCGACGAAGCAGGGAAAGGATCCCTCATCTCAAGCTACGAGGCGGAAACCGGCCTCCTCAGGATGTGGGCGGGACCCTCGTGATTCCTCTCGAGTGGAGACGGGTATGTCGGGGAACTTCTTGATTTGCAACAAGGGTGTGAAGGAGCCTTTCGAAGTTCCAGAGGTGAGGTGTGATCAGCCTCGAGACGCCTCAGCGGAAATGGGCCTCATCTCGCCTGGAGTGGAGAACCTCCTGGATTTTCTCGAGTTGCGGCAGGTCTTCTCGAGTTACGACGGGGACCTCAGGGACCCGCTCTGGTGGCCTCAGGAAAGGCCAGTCCCCATGCGAGTTGCTAGGGGACCTCTCGGGATTCCTCTCCCGTCCATGCCGGGGCCTCAGTCCTTGTGTGGAGTCGGGGCCGGAACCTGAGGATTCCTCTCCAGTGTTGCCATGGATCTTGGGGTGCTTCTGAATCTCCCCAGGGGAGTCAGGCATCGTCTCGAGTGGGGGCATGCACGTGCGCTTTCCTCCCGAGCTGCAGCAGTAGTGTCACGCTTCCTGTCACGTGGATCAAGGGATCTGTGGCTTTCCCTCGAGGCTGTCCCCCGAGGCTTTCCCACGAGGCTTTCCCACAGGGCTGTGCCACGTGCCACCTTGGTGTGAGTCGATCCTCGGCGTGAAAGACGAGCCGGTGAAGGGAAAAGAGGTTCCTCTGGAATGGACTGAGACATCTGGGGGACTCTTGGAATGGTGGCACGACCCTGGAGTTCCTCTCGCCGTTCCTGTTGAGAGGGCCTCCTCTTGAGATGCGACGGGAACGCCGGGAACTCTTTCCCGACGAAGCATGGAAAGGATCCGTCATCTCGAGATACGAGGCGGAAACGGGGCTCCTCTGGATGTGGGCAGGACCCTCGTGATTCCTCTCGAGTGGAGACGGGTATGTCGTGGAACTTGTTGATTTGCACCAAGGGTGTGAAGGACCCTTTCGAAGTTCCAGAGGTGAGGTGTGATCAGCCTCGAGACGCCTCAGCGGAAATGGGCCTCATCTCGCGTGGAGGGGAGAACCTCCTGGATTTTCTCGGGTTGCAGCAGGTCTTCTCGAGTTACGACGGGGACCTCAGGGACCCGCTCTGGTGGCCTCAGGAAAGGCCAGTCCCCATGCGAGTTGCTAGGGGACCTCTCGGGATTCCTCTCCCGTCCATGCCGGGGCCTCAGTCCTTGTGTGGAGTCGGGGCCGGAACCTGAGGATTCCTCTCCAGTGTTGCCATGGATCTTGGGGTGCTTCTGAATCTCCCCAGGGGAGTCAGGCCACGTCTCGAGTGGGGGCATGCACGTGCGCTTTCCTCCCGAGCTGCAGCAGTATTGTCACGCTTCCTGTCACGTGGATCAAGGGATCTGTGGCTTTCCCTCGAGGCTGTCCCCCGAGGCTTTCCCACGAGGCTTTCCCACAGGGCTGTGCCACGTGCCACCTTGGTGTGAGTCGATCCTCGGCGTGAAAGACGAGCCGGTGAAGGGAAAAGAGGTTCCTCTGGAATGGACTGAGACATCTGGGGGACTCTTGGAATGGTGGCACGACCCTGGAGTTCCTCTCGCCGTTCCTGTTGAGAGGGCCTCCTCTTGAGATGCGACGGGAACGCCGGGAACTCTTTCCCGACGAAGCAGGGAAAGGATCCCTCATCTCAAGCTACGAGGCGGAAACCGGCCTCCTCTGGATGTGGGCGGGACCCTCGTGATTCCTCTCGAGTGGAGACGGGTATGTCGGGGAACTTGTTGATTTGCACCAAGGGTGTGAAGGACCCTTTCGAAGTTCCAGAGGTGAGGTGTGATCAGCCTCGAGACGCCTCAGCGGAAATGGGCCTCATCTCGCGTGGAGGGGAGAACCTCCTGGATTTTCTCGGGTTGCAGCAGGTCTTCTCGAGTAACGACGGGGACCTCAGGGACCCGCTCTGGTGGCCTCAGGAAAGGCCAGTCCCCATGCGAGTTGCTAGGGGACCTCTCGGGATTCCTCTCCCGTCCATGCCGGGGCCTCAGTCCTTGTGTGGAGTCGGGGCCGGAACCTGAGGATTCCTCTCCAGTGTTGCCATGGATCTTGGGGTGCTTCTGAGTCTCCCCAGGGGAGTCAGGCCTCGTCTCGAGTGGGGGCATGCACGTGCGCTTTCCTCCCGAGCTGCAGCAGTAGTGTCACGCTTCCTGTCACGTGGATCAAGGGATCTGTGGCTTTCCCTCGAGGCTGTCCCTCGAGGCTTTCCCACGAGGCTTTCCCACAGGGCTGTGCCACGTGCCACCTTGGTGTGAGTCGATCCTCGGCGTGAAAGACGAGCCGGTGAAGGGAAAAGAGGTTCCTCTGGAATGGACTGAGACATCTGGGGGACTCTTGGAATGGTGGCACGACCCTGGAGTTCCTCTCTCCGTTCCTGTTGACAGGGCCTCCTCTTGAGATGCGACGGGAACGCCGGGAACTCTTTTCCGACGAAGCATGGAAAGGATCCGTCATCTCGAGCTACGAGGCGGAAACGGGGCTCCTCTGGATGTGGGCGGGACCCACGTGATTCCTCTCGAGTGGAGACGGCTAGGTCGGGGAACTTCTTGATTTGCACCAAGGGTGTGAAGGAGCCTTTCGAAGTTCCAGAGGTGAGGTGTGATCAGCCTCGAGACGCCTCAGCGGAAATGGGCCTCATCTCGCCTGGAGGGGAGAACCTCCTGGATTTTCTCGAGTTGCGGCAGGTCTTCTCGAGTTACGACGGGGACCTCAGGGACCCGCTCTGGTGGCCTCAGGAAAGGCCAGTCCCCATGCGAGTTGCTAGGGGACCTCTCGGGATTCCTCTCCCGTCCATGCCGGGGCCTCAGTCCTTGTGTGGAGTCGGGGCCGGAACCTGAGGATTCCTCTCCAGTGTTGCCATGGATCTTGGGGTGCTTCTGAGTCTCCCCAGGGGAGTCAGGCCTCGTCTCGAGTGGGGGCATGCACGTGCGCTTTCCTCCCGAGCTGCAGCAGTAGTGTCACGCTTCCTGTCACGTGGATCAAGGGATCTGTGGCTTTCCCTCGAGGCTGTCCCTCGAGGCTTTCCCACGAGGCTTTCCCACAGGGCTGTGCCACGTGCCACCTTGGTGTGAGTCGATCCTCGGCGTGAAAGACGAGCCGGTGAAGGGAAAAGAGGTTCCTCTGGAATGGACTGAGACATCTGGGGGACTCTTGGAATGGTGGCACGACCCTGGAGTTCCTCTCGCCGTTCCTGTTGAGAGGGCCTCCTCTTGAGATGCGACGGGAACGCCGGGAACTCTTTCCCGTCGAAGCAGGGAAAGGATCCCTCATCTCGAGCTACGTTGCGGAAACGGGGCTCCTCTGGATGTGGGCGGGACCCTCGTGATTCCTCTCGAGTGGAGACGGCTAGGTCGGGGAACTTCTTGATTTGCACCAAGGGTGTGAAGGAGCCTTTCGAAGTTCCACAGGTGAGGTGTGATCAGCCTCTAGACACCTCAGCGGAAATGGGCCTCATCTCGCCTGGAGGGGAGAACCTCCTGGATTGTCTCGAGTTGCGGCAGGTCTTCTCGAGTTACGACGGGGACCACAGGGACCCGCTCTGGTGGCCTCAGGAAAGGCCAGTCCCCAGGCGAGTTACTAGGGGACCTCTCGGGATTCCTCTCCCGTCCATGCCGGGGCCTCAGTCCTTGTGTGTAGTCGGGGCCGGAACCTGAGGATTCCTCTCCAGTGTTGCCATGGATCTTGGGGTGCTTCTGAGTCTCCCCAGGGGAGTCAGGCCTCGTCTCGAGTGGGGGCATGCATGTGCGCTTTCCTCCCGAGCTGCAGCAGTAGTGTCACGCTTCCTGTCACGTGGATCAAGGAATCTGTGGCTTTCCCTCGAGGCTGTCCCTCGAGGCTTTCCCACGAGGCTTTCCCACAGGGCTGTGCCACGTGCCACCTTGGTGTGAGTCGATCCTCGGCGTGAAAGACGAGCCGGTGAAGGGAAAAGAGGTTCCTCTGGAATGGACTGAGACATCTGGGGGACTCTTGGAATGGTGGCACGACCCTGGAGTTCCTCTCGCCGTTCCTGTTGAGAGGGCCTCCTCTTGAGATGCGACGGGAACGCCGGGAACTCTTTCCCGACGAAGCAGGGAAATGATCCCTCATCTCGAGGTACGAGGCGGAAACGGGGCTCCTCTGGATGTGGGCGGGACCCTCGTGATTCCTCTCGAGTGGAGACGGGTATGTCGGGGAACTTCTTGATTTGCACCAAGGGTGTGAAGGAGCCTTTCGAAGTTCCAGAGGTGAGGTGTGATCAGCCTCGAGACGCCTCAGCGGAAATGGGCCTCATCTCGCCTGGAGGGGAGAACCTCCTGGATTTTCTCGAGTTGCGGCAGGTCTTCTCGAGTTGCGGCAGGTCTTCTCGAGTTACGTCGGGGACCTCAGGGACCCGCTCTGGTGGCCTCAGGAAAGGCCAGTCCCCATGCGAGTTGCTAGGGGACCTCTCGGGATTCCTCTCCCGTCCATGCCGGGGCCTCAGTCCTTGTGTGGAGTCGGGGCCGGAACCTGAGGATTCCTCTCCAGTGTTGCCATGGATCTTGGGGTGCTTCTGAGTCTCCCCAGGGGAGTCAGGCCTCGTCTCGAGTGGGGGCATGCACGTGCGCTTTCCTCCCGAGCTGCAGCAGTAGTGTCACCCTTCCTTTCACGTGGATCAAGGGATCTGTGGCTTTCCCTCGAGGCTGTCCCTCGAGGCTTTCCCTCGAGGCTTTCCCACAGGGCTGTGCCACGTGCCACCTTGGTGTTAGTCGATCCTCGGCGTGAAAGAGGAGCCGGTGAAGGGAAAAGAGGTTCCTCTGGAATGGACTGAGACATCTGGGGGACTCTTGGAATGGTGGCACGACCCTGGAGTTCCTCTCGCCGTTCCTGTTGAGAGGGCCTCCTCTTGAGATGCGACGGGAACGCCGGGAAATCTTTCCCGACGAAGCAGGGAAAGGATCCCTCATCTCGAGCTACGAGGCGGAAACGGGGCTCCTCTGGATGTGGGCGGGACCCTCGTGATTCCTCTCGAGTGGAGACGGGTATGTCGGGGAACTTGTTGATTTGCACCAAGGGTGTGAAGGAGCCTTTCGAAGTTCCAGAGGTGAGGTGTGATCAGCCTCGAGACGCCTCAGCGGAAATGGGCCTCATCTCGCCTGGAGGGGAGAACCTCCTGGATTTTCTCGAGTTGCGGCAGGTCTTCTCGAGTTATGACGGGGACCTCAGGGACCCGCTCTGGTGGCCTCAGGAAAGGCCAGTCCCCATGCGAGTTGCTAGGGGACCTCTTGGGATTCCTCTCCCGTCCATGCCGGGGCCTCAGTCCTTGTGTGGAGTCGGGGCCGGAACCTGAGGATTCCTCTCCAGTGTTGCCATGGATCTTGGGGTGCTTCTGAGTCTCCCCAGGGGAGTCAGGCCTCGTCTCGAGTGGGGGCATGCACGTGCGCTTTCCTCCCGAGCTGCAGCAGTAGTGTCACGCTTCCTGTCACGTGGATCAAGGGATCTGTGGCTTTCCCTCGAGGCTGTCCCTCGAGGCTTTCCCACGAGGCTTTCCCACAGGGCTGTGCCACGTGCCACCTTGGTGTGAGTCGATCCTCGGCGTGAAAGACGAGCCGGTGAAGGGAAAAGAGGTTCCTCTGGATTGGACTGAGACATCTGGGGGACTCTTGGAATGGTGGCACGACCCTGGAGTTCCTCTCGCCGTTCCTATTGAGAGGGCCTCCTCTTGAGATGCGACGGGAACGCCGGGAACTCTTTCCCGTCGAAGCAGGGAAAGGATCCCTCATCTCGAGCTACGTTGCGGAAACGGGGCTCCTCTGGATGTGGGCGGGACCCTCGTGATTCCTCTCGAGTGGAGACGGCTAGGTCGGGGAACTTCTTGATTTGAACCAAGGGTGTGAAGGAGCCTTTCGAAGTTCCACAGGTGAGGTGTGATCAGCCTCGAGACACCTCAGCGGAAATGGGCCTCATCTCTCCTGGAGGGGAGAACCTCCTGGATTTTCTCGAGTTGCGGCAGGTCTTCTCGAGTTACGACGGGGACCACAGGGACCCGCTTTGGTGGCCTCAGGAAAGGCCAGTCCCCATGCGAGTTGCTAGGGGACCTCTCGGGATTCCTCTCCCGTCCATGCCGGGGCCTCAGTCCTTGTGTGGAGTCGGGGCCGGAACCTGAGGATTCCTCTCCAGTGTTGCCATGGATCTTGGGGTGATTCTGAGTCTCCCCAGGGGAGTCAGGCCTCGTCTCGAGTGGGGGCATGCACGTGCGCTTTCCTCCCGAGCTGCAGCAGTAGTGTCACGCTTCCTGTCACGTGGATCAAGGAATCTGTGGCTTTCCCTCGAGGCTGTCCCTCGAGGCTTTCCCACGAGGCTTTCCCACAGGGCTGTGCCACGTGCCACCTTGGTGTGAGTCGATCCTCGGCGTGAAAGACGAGCCGGTGAAGGGAAAAGAGGTTCCTCTGGAATGGACTGAGACATCTGGGGGACTCTTGGAATGGTGGCACGACCCTGGAGTTCCTCTCGCCGTTCCTGTTCAGAGGGCCTCCTCTTGAGATGCGACGGGAACGCCGGGAACTCTTTCCCGACGAAGCAGGGAAATGATCCCTCATCTCGAGGTACGAGGCGGAAACGGGGCTGCTCTGGATGTGGGCGGGACCCTCGTGATTCCTCTCGAGTGGAGACGGGTATGTCGGGGAACTTCTTGATTTGCACCAAGGGTGTGAAGGGGCCTTTCGAAGTTCCAGAGGTGAGGTGTGATCAGCCTCGAGACGCCTCAGCGGAGATGGGCCTCATCTGGCCTGGAGGGGAGAACCTCCTGGATTTTCTCGAGTTGCGGCAGGTCTTCTCGAGTTGCGGCAGGTTTCCTCGAGTTACGTCGGGGACCTCAGGGACCCGCTCTGGTGGCCTCAGGAAAGGCCAGTCCCCATGCGAGTTGCTAGGGGACCTCTCGGGATTCCTCTCCCGTCCATGCCGGGGCGTCAGTCCTTGTGTGGAGTCGGGGCGGAACCTGAGGATTCCTCTCCAGTGTTGCCATGGATCTTGGGGTGCTTCTGAGTCTCCCCAGGGGAGTCAGGCCTCGTCTCGAGTGGGGGCATGCATGTGCGCTTTCCTCCCGAGCTGCAGCAGTAGTGTCACCCTTCCTTTCACGTGGATCAAGGGATCTGTGGCTTTCCCTCGAGGCTGTCCCTCGAGGCTTTCCCTCGAGGCTTTCCCACAGGGCTGTGCCACGTGCCACCTTGGTGTTAGTCGATCCTCGGCGTGAAAGAGGAGCCGGTGAAGGGAAAAGAGGTTCCTCTGGAATGGACTGAGACATCTGGGGGACTCTTGGAATGGTGGCACGACCCTGGAGTTCCTCTCGCCGTTCCTGTTGAGAGGGCCTCCTCTTGAGATGCGACGGGAACGCCGGGAACTCTTTCCCGACGAAGCAGGGAAAGGATCCCTCATCTCGAGCTACGAGGCGGAAACGGGGCTCCTCTGGATGTGGGCGGGACCCTCGTGATTCCTCTCGAGTGGAGACGGCTAGGTCGGGGAACTTCTTGATTTGCAGAAGGGTGTGAAGGAGCCTTTCGAAGTTCCAGAGGTGAGGTGTGATCAGCCTCGAGAGGCCTCAGCGGAGATGGGCCTCATCTCGCCTGGAGGGGAGAACCTCCTGGATTTTCTCGAGTTGCGGCAGGTCTTCTCGAGTTGCTGCAGGTCTTCTCGAGTTACGACGGGGACCTCAGGGACCCGCTCTGGTGGCCTCAGGAAAGGCCAGTCCCCATGCGAGTTGCTAGGGGACCTCTCGGTATTCCTCTCCCGTCCATGCCGGGGCCTCAGTCCTTGTGTGGAGTCGGGGCCGGAACCTGAGGATTCCTCTCCAGTGTTGCCATGGATCTTGGGGTGCTTCTGAGTCTCCCCCGGGGAGTCAGGCCTCGTCTCGAGTGGGGGCATGCACGTGCGCTTTCCTCCCGAGCTGCAGCAGTAGTGTCACGCTTCCTATCACGTGGATCAAGGGATCTGTGGCTTTCCCTCGAGGCTGTCCCTCGAGGCTTTCCCATGAGGCTTTCCCACAGGGCTGTGCCACGTGCCACCTTGGTGTGAGTCGATCCTCGGCCTGAAAGACGAGCCGGTGAAGGGAAAAGAGGTTCCTCTGGAATGGACTGAGACATCTGGGGGACTCTTGGAATGCTGGCACGACCCTGGAGTTCCTCTCGCCGTTCCTGTTGAGAGGGCCTCCTCTTGAGATGCGACGGGAACGCCGGGAACTCTTTCCCGACGAAGCAGGGAAAGGATCCCTCATCTCGAGCTACGAGGCGGAAACGGGGCTCCTCTGGATGTGGGCGGGACCCTCGTGATTCCTCTCGAGTGGAGACGGGTATGTCGGGGAACTTCTTGATTTGCATCAAGGGTGTGAAGGAGCCTTTCGAAGTTCCAGAGGTGAGGTGTGATCAGCCTCGAGACGCCTCAGCGGAAATGGGCCTCATCTCGCCTGGAGGGGAGAACCTCCTGGATTTTCTCGAGTTGCGGCAGGTCTTCTCGAGTTACGACGGGGACCTCAGGGACCCGCTCTGGTGGCCTCAGGAAAGGCCAGTCCCCATGCGAGTTGCTAGGGGACCTCTCGGGATTCCTCTCCCGTCCATGCCGGGGCCTCAGTCCTTGTGTGGAGTCGGGGCCGGAACCTGAGGATTCCTCTCCAGTGTTGCCATGGATCTTGGGGTGCTTCTGAGTCTCCCCAGGGGAGTCACCCTCGTCTCGAGTGGGGGCATGCACGTGCGCTTTCCTCCCGAGCTGCAGCAGTAGTGTCACGCTTCCTGTCACGTGGATCAAGGGATCTGTGGCTTTCCCTCGAGGCTGTCCCTCGAGGCTTTCCCTCGAGGCTATCCCACAGGGCTGTGCCACGTGCCACCTTGGTGTGAGTCGATCCTCGGCGTGAAAGACGAGCCGGTGACGGGAAAAGAGGTTCCTCTGGAATGGACTGAGACATCTGGGGGACTCTTGGAATGGTGGCACGAACCTGGAGTTCCTCTCGCCATTCCTGTAGAGAGGGCCTCCTCTTGAGATGCGACGGGCACGCCGGGAACTCTTTCCCGACGAAGCAGGGAAAGGATCCCTCATCTCGAGCTACGAGGCGGAAACGGGGCTCCTCTGGATGTGGGCGGGGCCCTCGTGATTCCTCTCGAGTGGAGACGGGTATGCCGGGGAACTTCTTGATTTGCACCAAGGGTGTGAAGGAGCCTTTCGAAGTTCCACAGGTGAGGTGTGATCAGCCTCGAGACACCTCAGCGGAAATGGGCCTCATCTCGCCTGGAGGGGAGAACCTCCTGGATTTTCTCGAGTTGCGGCAGGTCTTCTCGAGTTACGACGGGGACCTCAGGGACCCGCTCTGGTGGCCTCAGGAAAGGCCAGTCCCCATGCGAGTTGCTAGGGGACCTCTCGGGATTCCTCTCCCGTCCATGCCGGGGCCTCAGTCCTTGTGTGGAGTCGGGGCCGGAACCTGAGGATTCCTCTCCAGTGTTGCCATGGATCTTGGGGTGCTTCTGAGTCTCCCCAGGGGAGTCAGGCCTCGTCTCGAGTGGGGGCATGCACGTGCGCTTTCCTCCCGAGCTGCAGCAGTAGTGTCACGCTTCCTGTCACGTGGATCAAGGGATCTGTGGCTTTCCCTCGAGGCTGTCCCTCGAGGCTTTCCCACGAGGCTTTCCCACAGGGCTGTGCCACGTGCCACCTTGGTGTGAGTCGATCCTCGGCGTGAAAGACGAGCCGGTGAAGGGAAAAGAGGTTCCTCTGGAATGGACTGAGACATCTGGGGGACTCTTGGAATGGTGGCACGACCCTGGAGTTCCTCTCGCCGTTCCTGTTGAGAGGGCCCCCTCTTGAGATGCGACGGGAACGCCGGGAACTCTTTCCCGACGAAGCAGGGAAAGGATCCCTCATCTCGAGCTACGAGGCGGAAACGGGGCTCCTCTGGATGTGGGCGGGACCCTCGTGATTCCTCTCGAGTGGAGACGGGTATGTCGGGGAACTTCTTGATTTGCATCAAGGGTGTGAAGGACCCTTTCGAAGTTCCAGAGGTGAGGTGTGATCAGCCTCGAGACGCCTCAGCGGAAATGGGCCTCATCTCGCCTGGAGGGGAGAACCTCCTGGATTTTCTCGAGTTGCGGCAGGTCTTCTCGAGTTACGACGGGGACCTCAGGGACCCGCTCTGGTGGCCTCAGGAAAGGCCAGTCCCCATGCGAGTTGCTAGGGGACCTCTCGGGATTCCTCTCCCGTCCATGCCGGGGCCTCAGTCCTTGTGTGGAGTCGGGGCCGGAACCTGAGGATTCCTCTCCAGTGTTGCCATGGATCTTGGGGTGCTTCTGAGTCTCCCCAGGGGAGTCAGGCCTCGTCTCGAGTGGGGGCATGCACGTGCGCTTTCCTCCCGAGCTGCAGCAGTAGTGTCACGCTTCCTGTCACGTGGATCAAGGGATCTGTGGCTTTCCCTCGAGGCTGTCCCTCGAGGCTTTCCCTCGAGGCTATCCCACAGGGCTGTGCCACGTGCCACCTTGGTGTTAGTCGATCCTCGGCGTGAAAGAGGAGCCGGTGAAGGGAAAAGAGGTTCCTCTGGAATGGACTGAGACATCTGGGGGACTCTTGGAATGGTGGCACGACCCTGGAGTTCCTCTCGCTGTTCCTGTTGAGAGGGCCTCCTCTTGAGATGCGACGGGAACGCCGGGAACTCTTTCCCGACGAAGCAGGGAAAGGATCCCTCATCTCGAGCTACGAGGCGGAAACGGGGCTCCTCTGGATGTGGGCGGGACCCTCGTGATTCCTCTCGAGTGGAGACGGCTAGGTCGGGGAACTTCTTGATTTGCAGAAGGGTGTGAAGGAGCCTTTCGAAGTTCCAGAGGTGAGGTGTGATCAGCCTCGAGAGGCCTCAGCGGAGATGGGCCTCATCTCGCCTGGAGGGGAGAACCTCCTGGATTTTCTCGAGTTGCGGCAGGTCTTCTCGAGTTGCGCAGGTCTTCTCGAGTTACGACGGGGACCTCAGGGACCCGCTCTGGTGGCCTCAGGAAAGGCCAGTCCCCATGCGAGTTGCTAGGGGACCTCTCGGGATTCCTCTCCCGTCCATGCCGGGGCCTCAGTCCTTGTGTGGAGTCGGGGCCGGAACCTGAGGATTCCTCTCCAGTGTTGCCATGGATCTTGGGGTGCTTCTGAGTCTCCCCAGGTGAGTCAAGCCTCGTCTCGAGTGGGGGCATGCACGTGCGCTTTCCTCCCGAGCTGCAGCAGTAGTGTCACGCTTCCTGTCACGTGGATCAAGGGATCTGTGGCTTTCCCTCGAGGCTGTCCCTCGAGGCTTCCCCACGAGGCTTTCCCACAGGGCTGTGCCACGTGCCACCTTGGTGTGAGTCGATCCTCGGCGTGAAAGACGAGCCGGTGAAGGGATAAGAGGTTCCTCTGGAATGGACTGAGACATCTGGGGGACTCTTGGAATGGTGGCACGACCCTGGAGTTCCTCTCTCCGTTCCTGTTGACAGGGCCTCCTCTTGAGATGCGACGGGAACGCCGGGAACTCTTTCCCGACGAAGCAGGGAAAGGATCCCTCATCTCGAGCTACGAGGCGGAAACGGGGCTCCTCTGGATGTGGGCGGGACCCTCGTGATTCCTCTCGAGTGGAGACGGCTTGGTCGGGGAACTTCTGGATTTGCACCAAGGGTGTGAAGGACCCTTTCGAAGTTCCAGAGGTGAGGTGTGATCAGCCTCGAGACGCCTCAGCGGAAATGGGCCTCATCTCGCCTGGAGGGGAGAACCTCCTGTATTTTCTCGAGTTGCGGCAGGTCTTCTCGAGTTACGACGGGGACCTCAGGGACCCGCTCTGGTGGCCTCAGGAAAGGCCAGTCCCCATGCGAGTTGCTAGGGGACCTCTGGGGATTCCTCTCCCGTCCATGCCGGGGCCTCAGTCCTTGTGTGGAGTCGGGGCCGGAACCTGAGGATTCCTCTCCAGTGTTGCCATGGATCTTGGGGTGCTTCTGAGTCTCCCCAGGGGAGTCAGGCCTCGTCTCGAGTGGGGGCATGCACGTGCGCTTTCCTCCCGAGCTGCAGCAGTAGTGTCACGCTTCCTGTCACGTGGATCAAGGGATCTGTGGCTTTCCCTCGAGGCTGTCCCTCGAGGCTTTCCCACGAGGCTTTCCCACAGGGCTGTGCCACGTGCCACCTTGGTGTGAGTCGATCCTCGGCGTGAAAGACGAGCCGGTGAAGGGAAAAGAGGTTCCTCTGGAATGGACTGAGACATCTGGGGGACTCTTGGAATGGTGGCACGACCCTGGAGTTCCTCTCGCCGTTCCTGTTGAGAGGGCCTCCTCTTGAGATGCGACGGGAACGCCGGGAACTCTTTCCCGTCGAAGCAGGGAAAGGATCCCTCATCTCGAGCTACGTTGCGGAAACGGGGCTCCTCTGGATGTGGGCGGGACCCTCGTGATTCCTCTCGAGTGGAGACGGGTATGTCGGGGAACTTCTTGATTTGCACCAAGGGTGTGAAGGACCCTTTCGAAGTTCCAGAGGTGAGGTGTGATCAGCCTCGAGACGCCTCAGCGGAAATGGGCCTCATCTCGCCTGGAGGGGAGAACCTCCTGAATTTTCTCGAGTTGCGGCAGGTCTTCTCGAGTTACGACGGGGACCTCAGGGACCCGCTCTGGTGGCCTCAGGAAAGGCCAGACCCCATGCGAGTTACTAGGGGACCTCTCGGGATTCCTCTCCCGTCCATGCCGGGGCCTCAGTCCTTGTGTGGAGTCGGGGCCGGAACCTGAGGATTCCTCTCAAGTGTTGCCATGGATCTTGGGGTGCTTCTGAGTCTCCCCAGGGGAGTCAGGCCTCGTCTCGAGTGGGGGCATGCACGTGCGCTTTCCTTCCGAGCTGCAGCAGTAGTGTCTCGCTTCCTGTCACGTGGATCAAGGGATCTGTGGCTTTCCCTCGAGGCTGTCCCCCGAGGCTTTCCCACGAGGCTTTCCCTCAGGGCTGTGCCACGTGCCACCTTGGTGTGAGTCGATCCTCGGCGTGAAAGACGAGCCGGTGAAGGGAAAAGAGGTTCCTCTGGAATGGACTGAGACATCTGGGGGACTCTTGGAATGGTGGCACGACCCTGGAGTTCCTCTCGCCGTTCCTGTTGAGAGGGCCTCCTCTTGAGATGCGACGGGAACGCCGGGAACTCTTTCCCGACGAAGCAGAGATAGGATCCCTCATCTCGAGCTACAAGGCGGAAACGGGGCTCCTCTGGATGTGGGCGGGACCCTCGTGATTCCTCTCGAGTGGAGACGGGTATGTCGGGGAACTTCTTGATTTGCACCAAGGGTGTGAAGGACCCTTTCGAAGTTCCAGAGGTGAGGTTTGATCAGCCTCGAGACGCCTCAGCGGAAATGGGCCTCATCTCGCCTGGAGGGGAGAACCTCCTGGATTTTCTCGAGTTGCGGCAGGTCTTCTCGAGTTACGACGGGGACCTCAGGGACCCGCTCTGGTGGCCTCAGGAAAGGCCAGTCCCCATGCGAGTTGCTAGGGGACCTCTCGGGATTCCTCTCCCGTCCATGCCGGGGCCTCAGTCCTTGTGTGGAGTCGGGGCCGGAACCTGAGGATTCCTCTCCAGTGTTGCCATGGATCTTGGGGTGCTTCTGAGTCTCCCCAGGTGAGTCAAGCCTCGTCTCGAGTGGGGGCATGCACGTGCGCTTTCCTCCCGAGCTGCAGCAGTAGTGTCACGCTTCCTGTCACGTGGATCAAGGGATCTGTGGCTTTCCCTCGAGGCTGTCCCTCGAGGCTTCCCCACGAGGCTTTCCCACAGGGCTGTGCCACGTGCCACCTTGGTGTGAGTCGATCCTCGGCGTGAAAGACGAGCCGGTGAAGGGAAAAGAGGTTCCTCTGGAATGGACTGAGACATCTGGGGGACTCTTGGAATGGTGGCACGACCCTGGAGTTCCTCTCTCCGTTCCTGTTGACAGGGCCTCCTCTTGAGATGCGACGGGAACGCCGGGAACTCTTTCCCGACGAAGCAGGGAAAGGATCCCTCATCTCGAGCTACGAGGCGGAAACGGGGCTCCTCTGGATGTGGGCGGGACCCTCGTGATTCCTCTCGAGTGGAGACGGCTTGGTCGGGGAACTTCTTGATTTGCACCAAGGGTGTGAAGGACCCTTTCGAAGTTCCAGAGGTGAGGTGTGATCAGCCTCGAGACGCCTCAGCGGAAATGGGCCTCATCTCGCCTGGAGGGGAGAACCTCCTGTATTTTCTCGAGTTGCGGCAGGTCTTCTCGAGTTACGACGGGGACCTCAGGGACCCGCTCTGGTGGCCTCAGGAAAGGCCAGTCCCCATGCGAGTTGCTAGGGGACCTCTCGGGATTCCTCTCCCGTCCATGCCGGGGCCTCAGTCCTTGTGTGGAGTCGGGGCCGGAACCTGAGGATTCCTCTCCAGTGTTGCCATGGATCTTGGGGTGCTTCTGAGTCTCCCCAGGGGAGTCAGGCCTCGTCTCGAGTGGGGGCATGCACGTGCGCTTTCCTCCCGAGCTGCAGCAGTAGTGTCACGCTTCCTGTCACGTGGATCAAGGGATCTGTGGCTTTCCCTCGAGGCTGTCCCTCGAGGCTTTCCCACGAGGCTTTCCCACAGGGCTGTGCCACGTGCCACCTTGGTGTGAGTCGATCCTCGGCGTGAAAGACGAGCCGGTGAAGGGAAAAGAGGTTCCTCTGGAATGGACTGAGACATCTGGGGGACTCTTGGAATGGTGGCACGACCCTGGAGTTCCTCTCGCCCTTCCTGTTGAGAGGGCCTCCTCTTGAGATGCGACGGGAACGCCGGGAACTCTTTCCCGTCGAAGCAGGGAAAGGATCCCTCATCTCGAGCTACGTTGCGGAAACGGGGCTCCTCTGGATGTGGGCGGGACCCTCGTGATTCCTCTCGAGTGGAGACGGCTAGGTCGGGGAACTTCTTGATTTGCACCAAGGGTGTGAAGGAGCCTTTCGAAGTTCCACAGGTGAGGTGTGATCAGCCTCGAGACACCTCAGCGGAAATGGGCCTCATCTCGCCTGGAGGGGAGAACCTCCTGTATTTTCTCGAGTTGCGGCAGGTCTTCTCGAGTTACGACGGGGACCTCAGGGACCCGCTCTGGTGGCCTCAGGAAAGGCCAGTCCCCATGCGAGTTGCTAGGGGACCTCTCGGGATTCCTCTCCCGTCCATGCCGGGGCCTCAGTCCTTGTGTGGAGTCGGGGCCGGAACCTGAGGACTCCTCTCCAGTGTTGCCATGGATCTTGGGGTGCTTCTGAGTCTCCCCAGGGGAGTCAGGCCTCGTCTCGAGTGGGGGCATGCACGTGCGCTTTCCTCCCGAGCTGCAGCAGTAGTGTCACGCTTCCTGTCACGTGGATCAAGGGATCTGTGGCTTTCCCTCGAGGCTGTCCCTCGAGGCTTTCCCACGAGGCTTTCCCACAGGGCTGTGCCACGTGCCACCTTGGTGTGAGTCGATCCTCGGCGTGAAAGACGAGCCGGTGAAGGGAAAAGAGGTTCCTCTGGAATGGACTGAGACATCTGGGGGACTCTTGGAATGGTGGCACGACCCTGGAGTTCCTCTCGCCGTTCCTGTTGAGAGGGCCTCCTCTTGAGATGCGACGGGAACGCCGGGAACTCTTTCCCGTCGAAGCAGGGAAAGGATCCCTCATCTCGAGCTACGTTGCGGAAACGGGGCTCCTCTGGATGTGGGCGGGACCCTCGTGATTCCTCTCGAGTGGAGACGGCTAGGTCGGGGAACTTCTTGATTTGCACCAAGGGTGTGAAGGAGCCTTTCGAAGTTCCACAGGTGAGGTGTGATCAGCCTCGAGACACCTCAGCGGAAATGGGCCTCATCTCGCCTGGAGGGGAGAACCTCCTGGATTTTCTCGAGTTGCGGCAGGTCTTCTCGAGTTACGACGGGGACCTCAGGGACCCGCTCTGGTGGCCTCAGGAAAGGCCAGTCCCCATGCGAGTTGCTAGGGGACCTCTCGGGATTCCTCTCCCGTCCATACCGGGGCCTCAGTCCTTGTGTGGAGTCGGGGCCGGAACCTGAGGATTCCTCTCCAGTGTTGCCATGGATCTTGGGGTGCTTCTGAGTCTCCCCAGGGGAGTCAGGCCTCGTCTCGAGTGGGGGCATGCACGTGCGCTTTCCTCCCGAGCTGCAGCAGTAGTGTCACGCTTCCTGTCACGTGGATCAAGGGATCTGTGGCTTTCCCTCGAGGCTGTCCCTCGAGGCTTTCCCACGAGGCTTTCCCACAGGGCTGTGCCACGTGCCACCTTGGTGTGAGTCGATCCTCGGCGTGAAAGACGAGCCGGTGAAGGGAAAAGAGGTTCCTCTGGAATGGACTGAGACATCTGGGGGACTCTTGGAATGGTGGCACGACCCTGGAGTTCCTCTCGCCGTTCCTGTTCAGAGGGCCTCCTCTTGAGATGCGACGGGAACGCCGGGAACTCTTTCCCGACGAAGCAGGGAAAGGATCCCTCATCTCGAGCTACGAGGCGGAAACGGGGCTCCTCTGGATGTGGGCGGGACCCTCGTGATTCCTCTCGAGTGGAGACGGGTATGTCGGGGAACTTCTTGATTTGCAGAAGGGTGTGAAGGAGCCTTTCGAAGTTCCAGAGGTGAGGTGTGATCAGCCTCGAGAGGCCTCAGCGGAGATGGGCCTCATCTCGCCTGGAGGGGAGAACCTCCTGGATTTTCTCGAGTTGCGGCAGGGTTCTCGAGTTGCGGCAGGTCTTCTCGAGTTACGACGGGGACCTCAGGGACCCGCTCTGGTGGCCTCAGGAAAGGCCAGTCCCCATGCGAGTTGCTAGGGGACCTCTCGGGATTCCTCTCCCGTCCATGCCGGGGCCTCAGTCCTTGTGTGGAGTCGGGGCCGGAACCTGAGGATTCCTCTCCAGTGTTGCCATGGATCTTGGGGTGCTTCTGAGTCTCCCCAGGGGAGTCAGGCCTCGTCTCGAGTTGGGGCATGCACGTGCTATTTCCTCCCGTGCTTAAGCAGTAGTGTCACGCTTCCTGTCACGTGGATCAAGAGATCTGTGGCTTTCCCTCGAGGCTGTCCCTCGAGGCTTTCCCACGAGGCTTTCCCACAGGGCTGTGCCAGGTGCCACCTTGGTGTGAGTCGATCCTCGGCCTGAAAGACGAGCCAGTGAAGGGAAAAGAGGTTCCTCTGGAATGGACTGAGACATCTGGGGGACTCTTGGAATGGTGGCACGACCCTGGAGTTCCTCTCGCCGTTCCTGTTGAGAGGGCCTCCTCTTGAGATGCGACGGGAACGCCGGGAACTCTTTCCCGACGAAGCATGGAAAGGATCCGTCATCTCGAGCTACGAGGCGGAAACGGGGCTCCTCTGGATGTGGGCGGGACCCTCGTGATTCCTCTCGAGTGGAGACGGGTATGTCGGGGAACTTCTTGATTTGCACCAAGGGTGTGAAGGACCCTTTCGAAGTTCCAGAGGTGAGGTGTGATCAGCCTCGAGACGCCTCAGCGGAAATGGGCCTCATCTCGCCTGGAGGGGAGAACCTCCTGGATTTTCTCGAGTTGCGGCAGGTCTTCTCGAGTTATGACGGGGACCTCAGGGACCCGCTCTGGTGGCCTCAGGAAAGGCCAGTCCCCATGCGAGTTGCTAGGGGACCTCTCGGGATTCCTCTCCCGTCCATGCCGGGGCCTCAGTCCTTGTGTGGAGTCGGGGCCGGAACCTGAGGATTCCTCTCCAGTGTTGCCATGGATCTTGGGGTGCTTCTGAGTCTCCCCAGGGGAGTCAGGCCTCGTCTCGAGTGGGGGCATGCACGTGCGCTTTCCTCCCGAGCTGCAGCAGTAGTGTCACGCTTCCTGTCACGTGGATCAAGGGATCTGTGGCTTTCCCTCGAGGCTGTCCCTCGAGGCTTTCCCACGAGGCTTTCCCACAGGGCTGTGCCACGTGCCACCTTGGTGTGAGTCGATCCTCGGCGTGAAAGACGAGCCGGTGAAGGGAAAAGAGGTTCCTCTGGAATGGACTGAGACATCTGGGGGACTCTTGGAATGGTGGCACGACCCTGGAGTTCCTCTCGCCGTTCCTGTTGAGAGGGCCTCCTCTTGAGATGCGACGGGAACGCCGGGAACTCTTTCCCGACGAAGCAGGGAAAGGATCCCTCATCTCGAGCTACGAGGCGGAAACGGGGCTCCTCTGGATGTGGGCGGGACCCTCGTGATTCCTCTCGAGTGGAGACGGCTATGTCGGGGAACTTCTTGATTTGCACCAAGGGTGTGAAGGACCCTTTCGAAGTTCCAGAGGTGAGGTGTGATCAGCCTCGAGACGCCTCAGCGGAAATGGGCCTCATCTCGCCTGGAGGGGCGAACCTCCTGGATTTTCTCGAGTTGGGGCAGGTCTTCTCGAGTTACGACGGGGACCTCAGGGACCCGCTCTGGTGGCCTCAGGAAAGGCCAGTCCCCATGCGAGTTGCTAGGGGACCTCTCGGGATTCGTCTCCCATCCATGCCGGGGCCTCAGTCCTTGTGTGGAGTCGGGGCCGGAACCTGAGGATTCGTCTCCAGTGTTGCCATGGATCTTGGGGTGCTTCTGAGTCTCCCCAGGGGAGTCAGGCCTCGTCTCGAGTGGGGGCATGCACGTGCGCTTTCCTCCCGAGCTGCAGCAGTAGTGTCACGCTTCCTGTCACGTGGATCAAGGGATCTGTGGCTTTTCCTCAAGGCTGTCCCTCGAGGCTTTCCCACGAGGCTTTCCCACAGGGCTGTGCCACGTGCCACCTTGGTGTGAGTCGATCCTCGGCGTGAAAGACGAGCCGGTGAAGGGAAAAGAGGTTCCTCTGGAATGGACTGAGACATCTGGGGGACTCTTGGAATGGTGGCACGACCCTGGAGTTCCTCTCGCCTTTCCTGTTGAGAGGGCCTCCTCTTGAGATGCGACGGGAACGCCGGGAACTCTTTCCCGACGAAGCAGGGAAAGGATCCCTCATCTCGAGCTACGAGGCGGAAACGGGGCTCCTCTGGATGTGGGCGGGACCCTCGTGATTCCTCTCGAGTGGAGACGGGTATGTCGGGGAACTTCTTGATTTGCACCAAGGGTGTGAAGGACCCTTTCGAAGTTCCAGAGGTGAGGTGTGATCAGCCTCGAGACGCCTCAGCGGAAATGGGCCTCATCTCGCCTGGAGGGGCGAACCTCCTGGATTTTCTCGAGTTGCGGCAGGTCTTCTCGAGTTACGACGGGGACCTCAGGGACCCGCTCTGGTGGCCTCAGGAAAGGCCAGTCCCCATGCGAGTTGCTAGGGGACCTCTCGGGATTCCTCTCCCATCCATGCCGGGGCCTCAGTCCTTGTGTGGAGTCGGGGCCGGAACCTGAGGATTCCTCTCCAGTGTTGCCATGGATCTTGGGGTGCTTCTGAGTCTCCCCAGGGGAGTCAGGCCTCGTCTCGAGTGGGGGCATGCACGTGCGCTTTCCTCCCGAGCTGCAGCAGTAGTGTCACGCTTCCTGTCACGTGGATCAAGGGATCTGTGGCTTTCCCTCGAGGCTGTCCCTCGAGGCTTTCCCACGAGGCTTTCCCACAGGGCTGTGCCACGTGCCACCTTGGTGTGAGTCGATCCTCGGCGTGAAAGACGAGCCGGTGAAGGGAAAAGAGGTTCCTCTGGAATGGACTGAGACATCTGGGGGACTCTTGGAATGGTGGCACGACCCTGGAGTTCCTCTCGCCGTTCCTGTTGAGAGGGCCTCCTCTTGAGATGCGACGGGAACGCCGGGAACTCTTTCCCGACGAAGCAGGGAAAGGATCCCTCATCTCGAGCTACGAGGCGGAAACGGGGCTCCTCTGGATGTGGGCGGGACCCTCGTGATTCCTCTCGAGTGGAGACGGGTATGTCGGGGAACTTCTTGATTTGCACCAAGGGTGTGAAGGACCCTTTCGAAGTTCCAGAGGTGAGGTGTGATCAGCCTCGAGACGCCTCAGCGGAAATGGGCCTCATCTCGCCTGGAGGGGCGAACCTCCTGGATTTTCTCGAGTTGGGGCAGGTCTTCTCGAGTTACGACGGGGACCTCAGGGACCCGCTCTGGTGGCCTCAGGAAAGGCCAGTCCCCATGCGAGTTGCTAGGGGACCTCGCGGGATTCCTCTCCCATCCATGCCGGGGTCTCAGTCCTTGTGTGGAGTCGGGGCCGGAACCTGAGGATTCCTCTCCAGTGTTGCCATGGATCTTGGGGTGCTTCTGAGTCTCCCCAGGGGAGTCAGGCCTCGTCTCGAGTGGGGGCATGCACGTGCGCTTTCCTCCCGAGCTGCAGCAGTAGTGTCACGCTTCCTGTCACGTGGATCAAGGGATCTGTGGCTTTTCCTCAAGGCTGTCCCTCGAGGCTTTCCCACGAGGCTTTCCCACAGGGCTGTGCCACGTGCCACCTTGGTGTGAGTCGATCCTCGGCGTGAAAGACGAGCCGGTGAAGGGAAAAGAGGTTCCTCTGGAATGGACTGAGACATCTGGGGGACTCTTGGAATGGTGGCACGACCCTGGAGTTCCTCTCGCCGTTCCTGTTGAGAGGGCCTCCTCTTGAGATGCGACGGGAACGCCGGGAACTCTTTCCCGACGAAGCAGGGAAAGGATCCCTCATCTCGAGCTACGAGGCGGAAACGGGGCTCCTCTGGATGTGGGCGGGACCCTCGTGATTCCTCTCGAGTGGAGTCGGGTATGTCGGGGAACATCTTGATTTGCACCAAGGGTGTGAAGGACCCTTTCGAAGGTCCAGAGGGGAGGTGTGATCAGCCTCGAGACGCCTCAGCGGAAATGGGCCTCATCTCGCCTGGAGGGGAGAACCTCTTGGATTTTCTCGAGTTGTGGCAGGTCTTCTCGAGTTACGACGGGGACCTCACGGACCCGCTCTGGTGGCCTCAGGAAAGGCCAGTCCCCATGCGAGTTGCTAGGGGACCTCTCGGGATTCCTCTCCCATCCATGCCGGGGCCTCAGTCCTTGTGTGGAGTCGGGGCCGGAACCTGAGGATTCCTCTCCAGTGTTGCCATGGATCTTGGGGTGCTTCTGAGTCTCCCCAGGGGAGTCAGGCCTCGTCTCGAGTGGGGGTATGCACGTGCGCTTTCCTCCCGAGCTGCAGCAGTAGTGTCACGCTTCCTGTCACGTGGATCAAGGGATCTGTGGCTTTCCCTCGAGGCTGTCCCTCGAGGCTTTCCCACGTGGCTTTCCCACAGGGCTGTGCCACGTGCCACCTTGGTGTGAGTCGATCCTCGGCGTGAAAGACGAGCCGGTGAAGGGAAAAGAGGTTCCTCTGGAATGGACTGAGACATCTGGGGGACTCTTGGAATGGTGGCACAACCCTGGAGTTCCTCTCGCCGTTCCTGTTGAGAGGGCCTCCTCTTGAGATGCGACGGGAACACCGGGAACTCTTTCCCGACGAAGCAGGGAAAGGATCCCTCATCTCGAGCTACGAGGCGGAAACGGGGCTCCTCTGGATGTGGGCGGGACCCTCGTGATTCCTCTCGAGTGGAGACGGGTATGTCGGGGAACTTCTTGATTTGCACCAAGGGTGTGAAGGACCCTTTCGAAGTTCCAGAGGTGAGGTGTGATCAGCCTCGAGACGCCTCAGCGGAAATGGGCCTCATCTCGCCTGGAGGGGAGAACCTCCTGGATTTTCTCGAGTTGCGGCAGGTCTTCTCGAGTTACGACGGGGACCTCAGGGACCCGCTCTGGTGGCCTCAGGAAAGGCCAGTCCCCATGCTAGTTGCTAGGGGACCTCTCGGGATTCCTCTCCCATCCATAACGGGGCCTCAGTCCTTGTGTGGAGTCGGGGCCGGAACCTGAGGATTCCTCTCCAGTGTTGCCATGGATCTTGGGGTGCTTCTGAGTCTCCCCAGGGGAGTCAGGCCTCGTCTCGAGTGGGGGCATGCACGTGCGCTTTCCTCCCGAGCTGCAGCAGTAGTGTCACGCTTCCTGTCACGTGGATCAAGGGATCTGTGGCTTTTCCTCGAGGCTGTCCCTCGAGGCTTTCCCACGAGGCTTTCCCACAGGGCTGTGCCACGTGCCACCTTGGTGTGAGTCGATCCTCGGCGTGAAAGACGAGCCGGTGAAGGGAAAAGAGGTTCCTCTGGAATGGACTGAGACATCTGGGGGACTCTTGGAATGGTGGCACGCCCCTGGAGTTCCTCTCGCCGTTCCTGTTGAGAGGGCCTCCTCTTGAGATGCGACGGGAACGCCGGAAACTCTTTCCCGACGAAGCAGGGAAAGGATCCCTCATCTCGAGCTACGAGGCGGAAACGGGGCTCCTCTGGATGTGGGCGGGACCCTCGTGATTCCTCTCGAGTGGAGACGGGTATGTCGGGGAACTTCTTGATTTGCACCAAGGGTGTGAAGGACCCTTTCAAAGTTCCAGAGGTGAGGTGTGATCAGCCTCGAGACGCCTCAGCGGAAATGGGCCTCATCTCGCCTGGAGGGGAGATCCTCCTTGATTTTCTCCAGTTGCGGCAGGTCTTCTCGAGTTACGACGGGGACCACAGGGACCCGCTCTGGTGGCCTCAGGAAAGGCCAGTCCCCATGCGAGTTGCTAGGGGACCTCTCGGGATTCCTCTCCCGTCCATGCCGGGGCCTCAGTCCTTGTGTGGAGTTGGGGCCGGAACCTGAGGATTCCTCTCCAGTGGTGCCATGGATGTTGGGGTGCTTCTGAGTCTCCCCAGGGGAGTCAGGCCTCGTCTCGAGTGGGGGCATGCACGTGCGCTTTCCTCCCGAGCTGCAGCAGTAGTGTCACGCTTCCTGTCACGTGGATCAAGGGATCTGTGTCTTTCCCTCGAGGCTGTCCCTCGAGGCTTTCCCACGAGGCTTTCCCACAGGGCTGTGCCACGTGCCACCTTGGTGTGAGTCGATCCTCGGCGTGAAAGACGAGCCGGTGAAGGGAAAAGAGGTTCCTCTGGAATGGACTGAGACATCTGGGGGACTCTTGGAATGGTGCCACGACCCTGGAGTTCCTCTCGCCGTTCCTGTTGAGAGGGCCTCCTCTTGAGATGCGACGGGAACGCCGGGAACTCTTTCCCGACGAAGCAGGGAAAGGATCCCTCATCTCGAGCTACGAGGCGGAAACGGGGCTCCTCTGGATGTGGGCGGGAACCTCGTGATTCCTCTCGAGTGGAGACGGGTATGTCGGGGAACTTCTTGATTTGCACCAAGGGTGTGAAGGACCCTTTCGAAGTTCCAGAGGGGAGGTGTGATCAGCCTCGAGACGCCTCAGCGGAAATGGGCCTCATCTCGCCTGGAGGGGAGAACCTCTTGGATTTTCTCTAGTTGTGGCAGGTCTTCTCGAGTTACGACGGGGACCTCAGGGACCCGCTCTGGTGGCCTCAGGAAAGGCCAGTCCCCATGCGAGTTGCTAGGGGACCTCTCGGGATTCCTCTCCCGTCCATGCCGGGGCCTCAGTCCTTGTGTGGAGTCGGGGCCGGAACCTGAGGATTCCTCTCCAGTGTTGCCATGGATCTTGGGGTGCTTCTGAGTCTCCCCAGGGGAGTCAGGCCTCGTCTCGAGTGGGGGCATGCACGTGCGCTTTCCTCCCGAGCTGCAGCAGTAGTGTCACGCTTCCTGTCACGTGGATCAAGGGATCTGTGGCTTTCCCTCGAGGCTGTCCCTCGAGGCTTTCCCACGTGGCTTTCCCACAGGGCTGTGCCACGTGTCACCTTGGTGTGAGTCGATCCTCGGCGTGAAAGACGAACCGGTGAAGGGAAAAGAGGTTCCTCTGGAATGGACTGAGACATCTGGGGGACTCTTGGAATGGTGGCACGACCCTGGAGTTCCTCTCGCCGTTCCTGTTGAGAGGGCCTCCTCTTGAGATGCGACGGGAACGCCGGGAACTCTTTCCCGACGAAGCAGGGAAAGGATCCCTCATCTCGAGCTACGAGGCGGAAACGGGGCTCCTCTGGATGTGGGCGGGACCCTCGTGATTCCTCTCGAGTGGAGACGGGTATGTCGGGGAACTTCTTGATTTGCACCAAGGGTGTGAAGGACCCTTTCGAAGTTCCAGAGGTGAGGTGTGATCAGCCTCGAGACGCCTCAGCGGAAATGGGCCTCATCTCGCCTGGAGGGGCGAACCTCCTGGATTTTCTCGAGTTGCGGCAGGTCTTCTCGAGTTACGACGGGGACCTCAGGGACCCGCTCTGGTGGCCTCAGGAAAGGCCAGTCCCCATGCGAGTTGCTACGGGACCTCTCGGGATTCGTCTCCCATCCATGCCGGGGCCTCAGTCCTTGTGTGGAGTCGGGGCCGGAACCTGAGGATTCCTCTCCAGTGTTGCCATGGATCTTGGGGTGCTTCTGAGTCTCCCCAGGGGAGTCAGGCCTCGTCTCGAGTGGGGGCATGCACTTGCGCTTTCCTCCCGAGCTGCAGCAGTAGTGTCACGCTTCCTGTCACGTGGATCAAGGGATCTGTGGCTTTTCCTCGAGGCTGTCCCTCGAGGCTTTCCCACGAGGCTTTTCCACAGGGCTGTGCCACGTGCCACCTTGGTGTGAGTCGATCCTCGGCGTGAAAGACGAGCCGGTGAAGGGAAAAGAGGTTCCTCTGGAATGGACTGAGACATCTGGGGGACTCTTGGAATGGTGGCACGCCCCTGGAGTTCCTCTCGCCGTTCCTGTTCAGAGGGCCTCCTCTTGAGATGTGACGGGAACGCCGGGAACTCTTTCCCGACGAAGCAGCGAAAGGATCCCTCATCTCGAGCTACGAGGCGGAAACGGGGCTCCTCTGGATGTGGGCGGGACCCTCGTGATTCCTCTCGAGTGGAGACGGGCATGTCGGGGAACTTCTTGATTTGCATCAAGGGTGTGAAGGACCCTTTCAAAGTTCCAGAGGTGAGGTGTGATCAGCCTCGAGACGCCTCAGCGGAAATGGGCCTCATCTCGCCTGGAGGGGAGATCCTCCTGGATTTTCTCCAGTTGCGGCAGGTCTTCTCGAGTTACGACGGGGACCTCAGGGACCCGCTCTGGTGGCCTCAGGAAAGGCCAGTCCCCATGCGAGTTGCTAGAGGACCTCTCGGGATTCCTCTCCCGTCCATGCCGGGGCCTCAGTCCTTGTGTGGAGTTGGGGCCGGAACCTGAGGATTCCTCTCCAGTGGTGCCATGGATGTTGGGGTGCTTCTGAGTCTCCCCAGGGGAGTCAGGCCTCGTCTCGAGTGGGGGCATGCACGTGCGCTTTCCTCCCGAGCTGCAGCAGTAGTGTCACGCTTCCTGTCACGTGGATCAAGGGATCTGTGGCTTTCCCTCGAGTCTGTCCCTCGAGGCTTTCCCACGAGGCTTTCCCACAGGGCTGTGCCACGTGCCACCTTGGTGTGAGTCGATCCTCGGCGTGAAAGACGAGCCGGTGAAGGGAAAAGAGGTTCCTCTGGAATGGACTGAGACATCTGGGGGACTCTTGGAATGCTGGCTCGACCCTGGAGTTCCTCTCGCCGTTCCTGTTGAGAGGGCCTCCTCTTGAGATGCGACGGGAACGCCGGGAACTCTTTCCCGACGAAGCAGGGAAAGGATCCCTCATCTCGAGCTACGAGGCGGAAACGGGGCTCCTCTGGATGTGGGCGGGACCCTCGTGATTCCTCTCGAGTGGAGACGGCTAGGTCGTGGAACTTCTTGATTTGCACCAAGGGTGTGAAGGAGCCTTTCGAAGTTCCAGAGGTGAGTTGTGATCAGCCTCGAGACGCCTCAGCGGAAATGGGCCTCATCTCGCCTGGAGGGGCGAACCTCCTGGATTTTCTCGAGTTGCGGCAGGTCTTCTCGAGTTACGACGGGGACCTCAGGGACCCGCTCTGGTGGCCTCAGGAAAGGCCAGTCCCCATGCTAGTTGCTAGGGGACCTCTCGGGATTCGTCTCCCATCCATGCCGGGGCCTCAGTCCTTGTGTGGAGTCGGGGCCGGAACCTGAGGTTTCCTCTCCAGTGTTGCCATGGATCTTGGGGTGCTTCTGAGTCTCCCCAGGGGAGTCAGGCCTCGTCTCGAGTGGGGGCATGCACGTGCGCTTTCCTCCCGAGGTGCAGCAGTAGTGTCACGCTTCCTGTCACGTGGATCAAGGGATCTGTGGCTTTCCCTCGAGGCTGTCCCTCGAGGCTTTCCCACGAGGCTTTCCCACAGGGCTGTGCCACGTGCCACCTTGGTGTGAGTCAATCCTCGGCGTGAAAGACGAGCCGGTGAAGGGAAAAGAGGTTCCTCTGGAATGGACTGAGACATCTGGGGGACTCTTGGAATGGTGGCACGACCCTGGAGTTCCTCTCGCCGTTCCTGTTGAGAGGGCCTCCTCTTGAGATGCGACGGGAACGCCGGGAACTCTTTCCCGACGAAGCAGGGAAAGGATCCCTCATCTCGAGCTACGAGGCGGAAACGGGGCTCCTCTGGATGTGGGCGGGACCCTCGTGATTCCTCTCGAGTGGAGACGGGTATGTCGGGGAACTTCTTGATTTGCACCAAGGGTGTGAAGGACCCTTTCGAAGTTCCAGAGGTGAGGTGTGATCAGCCTCGAGACGCCTCAGCGGAAATGGGCCTCATCTCGCCTGGAGGGGCGAACCTCCTGGATTTTCTCGAGTTGCGGCAGGTCTTCTCGAGTTACGACGGGGACCTCAGGGACCCGCTCTGGTGGCCTCAGGAAAGGCCAGTCCCCATGCGAGTTGCTAGGGGACCTCTCGGGATTCCTCTCCCATCCATGCCGGGGCCTCAGTCCTTGTGTGGAGTCGGGGCCGGAACCTGAGGATTCCTCTCCAGTGTTGCCATGGATCTTGGGGTGCTTCTGAGTCTCCCCAGGGGAGTCAGGCCTCGTCTCGAGTGGGGGCATGCACTTTCGCTTTCCTCCCGAGCTGCAGCAGTAGTGTCACGCTTCCTGTCACGTGGATCAAGGGATCTGTGGCTTTCCCTCGAGGCTGTCCCTCGAGGCTTTCCCACGAGGCTTTCCCACAGGGCTGTGCCACGTGCCACCTTGGTGTGAGTCGATCCTCGGCGTGAAAGACGAGCCGGTGAAGGGAAAAGAGGTTCCTCTGGAATGGACTGAGACATCTGGGGGACTCTTGGAATGGTGGCACGACCCTGGAGTTCCTCTCGCCGTTCCTGTTGAGAGGGCCTCCTCTTGAGATGCGACGGGAACGCCGGGAACTCTTTCCCGACGAAGCAGGGAAAGGATCCCTCATCTCGAGCTACGAGGCGGAAACGGGGCTCCTCTGGATGTGGGCGGGACCCTCGTGATTCCTCTCGAGTGGAGACGGCTATGTCGGGGAACTTCTTGATTTGCACCAAGGGTGTGAAGGACCCTTTCGAAGTTCCAGAGGTGAGGTGTGATCAGCCTCGAGACGCCTCAGCGGAAATGGGCCTCATCTCGCCTGGAGGGGCGAACCTCCTGGATTTTCTCGAGTTGCAGCAGGTCTTCTCGAGTTACGACGGGGACCTCAGGGACCCGCTCTGGTGGCCTCAGGAAAGGCCAGTCCCCATGCGAGTTGCTAGGGGACCTCTCGGGATTCGTCTCCCATCCATGCCGGGGCCTCAGTCCTTGTGTGGAGTCGGGGCCGGAACCTGAGGATTCCTCTCCAGTGTTGCCATGGATCTTGGGGTGCTTCTGAGTCTCCCCAGGGGAGTCAGGCCTCGTCTCGAGTGGGGGCATGCACGTGCGCTTTCCTCCCGAGCTGCAGCAGTAGTGTCACGCTTCCTGTCACGTGGATCAAGGGATCTGTGGCTTTCCCTCGAGGCTGTCCCTCGAGGCTTTCCCACGTGGCTTTCCCACAGGGCTGTGCCACGTGCCACCTTGGTGTGAGTCGATCCTCGGCGTGAAAGACGAGCCGGTGAAGGGAAAAGAGGTTCCTCTGCAATGGACTGAGACATCTGGGGGACTCTTGGAATGGTGGCACGACCCTGGAGTTCCTCCCGCCGTTCCTGTTGAGAGGGCCTCCTCTTGAGATGCGACGGGAACGCCGGGAACTCTTTCCCGACGAAGCAGGGAAAGGATCCCTCATCTCGAGCTACGAGGCGGAAACGGGGCTCCTCTGGATGTGGGCGGCACCCTCGTGATTCCTCTCGAGTGGAGACGGGTATGTCGGGGAACTTCTTGATTTGCACCAAGGGTGTGAAGGACCCTTTCGAAGTTCCAGAGGTGAGGTGTGATCAGCCTCGAGACGCCTCAGCGGAAATGGGCCTCATCTCGCCTGGAGGGGCGAACCTCCTGGATTTTCTCGAGTTGCGGCAGGTCTTCTCGAGTTACGACGGGGACCTCAGGGACCCGCTCTGGTGGCCTCAGGAAAGGCCAGTCCCCATGCGAGTTGCTACGGGACCTCTCGGGATTCGTCTCCCATCCATGCCGGGGCCTCAGTCCTTGTGTGGAGTCGGGGCCGGAACCTGAGGATTCCTCTCCAGTGTTGCCATGGATCTTGGGGTGCTTCTGAGTCTCCCCAGGGGAGTCAGGCCTCGTCTCGAGTGGGGGCATGCACTTGCGCTTTCCTCCCGAGCTGCAGCAGTAGTGTCACGCTTCCTGTCACGTGGATCAAGGGATCTGTGGCTTTTCCTCGAGGCTGTCCCTCGAGGCTTTCCCACGAGGCTTTTCCACAGGGCTGTGCCACGTGCCACCTTGGTGTGAGTCGATCCTCGGCGTGAAAGACGAGCCGGTGAAGGGAAAAGAGGTTCCTCTGGAATGGACTGAGACATCTGGGGGACTCTTGGAATGGTGGCACGCCCCTGGAGTTCCTCTCGCCGTTCCTGTTCAGAGGGCCTCCTCTTGAGATGTGACGGGAACGCCGGGAACTCTTTCCCGACGAAGCAGGGAAAGGATCCCTCATCTCGAGCTACGAGGCGGAAACGGGGCTCCTCTGGATGTGGGCGGGACCCTCGTGATTCCTCTCGAGTGGAGACGGGCATGTCGGGGAACTTCTTGATTTGCACCAAGGGTGTGAAGGACCCTTTCAAAGTTCCAGAGGTGAGGTGTGATCAGCCTTGAGACGCCTCAGCGGAAATGGGCCTCATCTCGCCTGGAGGGGAGATCCTCCTGGATTTTCTCCAGTTGCGGCAGGTCTTCTCGAGTTACGACGGGGACCACAGGGACCCGCTCTGGTGGCCTCAGGAAAGGCCAGTCCCCATGCGAGTTGCTAGAGGACCTCTCGGGATTCCTCTCCCGTCCATGCCGGGGCCTCAGTCCTTGTGTGGAGTTGGGGCCGGAACCTGAGGATTCCTCTCCAGTGGTGCCATGGATGTTGGGGTGCTTCTGAGTCTCCCCAGGGGAGTCAGGCCTCGTCTCGAGTGGGGGCATGCACGTGCGCTTTCCTCCCGAGCTGCAGCAGTAGTGTCACGCTTCCTGTCACGTGGATCAAGAGATCTGTGGCTTTCCCTCGAGGCTGTCCCTCGAGGCTTTCCCACGAGGCTTTCCCACAGGGCTGTGCCACGTGCCACCTTGGTGTGAGTCGATCCTCGGCGTGAAAGACGAGCCGGTGAAGGGAAAAGAGGTTCCTCTGGAATGGACTGAGACATCTGGGGGACTCTTGGAATGGTGGCACGACCCTGGAGTTCCTCTCGCCGTTCCTGTTGAGAGGGCCTCCTCTTGAGATGCGACGGGAACGCCGGGAACTCTTTCCCGACGAAGCAGGGAAAGGATCCCTCATCTCGAGCTACGAGGCGGAAACGGGGCTCCTCTGGATGTGGGCGGGACCCTCGTGATTCCTCTCGAGTGGAGACGGCTAGGTCGGGGAACTTCTTGATTTGCACCAAGGGTGTGAAGGAGCCTTTCGAAGTTCCAGAGGTGAGTTGTGATCAGCCTCGAGACGCCTCAGCGGAAATGGGCCTCATCTCGCCTGGAGGGGCGAACCTCCTGGATTTTCTCGAGTTGCGGCAGGTCTTCTCGAGTTACGACGGGGACCTCAGGGACCCGCTCTGGTGGCCTCAGGAAAGGCCAGTCCCCATGCGAGTTGCTAGGGGACCTCTCGGGATTCGTCTCCCATCCATGCCGGGGCCTCAGTCCTTGTGTGGAGTCGGGGCCGGAACCTGAGGTTTCCTCTCCAGTGTTGCCATGGATCTTGGGGTGCTTCTGAGTCTCCCCAGGGGAGTCAGGCCTCGTCTCGAGTGGGGGCATGCACGTGCGCTTTCCTCCCGAGGTGCAGCAGTAGTGTCACGCTTCCTGTCACGTGGATCAAGGGATCTGTGGCTTTCCCTCGAGGCTGTCCCTCGAGGCTTTCCCACGAGGCTTTCCCACAGGGCTGTGCCACGTGCCACCTTGGTGTGAGTCAATCCTCGGCGTGAAAGACGAGCCGGTGAAGGGAAAAGAGGTTCCTCTGGAATGGACTGAGACATCTGGGGGACTCTTGGAATGGTGGCACGACCCTGGAGTTCCTCTCGCCGTTCCTGTTGAGAGGGCCTCCTCTTGAGATGCGACGGGAACGCCGGGAACTCTTTCCCGACGAAGCAGGGAAAGGATCCCTCATCTCGAGCTACGAGGCGGAAACGGGGCTCCTCTGGATGTGGGCGGGACCCTCGTGATTCCTCTCGAGTGGAGACGGGTATGTCGGGGAACTTCTTGATTTGCACCAAGGGTGTGAAGGACCCTTTCGAAGTTCCAGAGGTGAGGTGTGATCAGCCTCGAGACGCCTCAGCGGAAATGGGCCTCATCTCGCCTGGAGGGGCGAACCTCCTGGATTTTCTCGAGTTGCGGCAGGTCTTCTCGAGTTACGACGGGGACCTCAGGGACCCGCTCTGGTGGCCTCAGGAAAGGCCAGTCCCCATGCGAGTTGCTAGGGGACCTCTCGGGATTCCTCTCCCATCCATGCCGGGGCCTCAGTCCTTGTGTGGAGTCGGGGCCGGAACCTGAGGATTCCTCTCCAGTGTTGCCATGGATCTTGGGGTGCTTCTGAGTCTCCCCAGGGAAGTCAGGCCTCGTCTCGAGTGGGGGCATGCACTTTCGCTTTCCTCCCGAGCTGCAGCAGTAGTGTCACGCTTCCTGTCACGTGGATCAAGGGATCTGTGGCTTTCCCTCGAGGCTGTCCCTCGAGGCTTTCCCACGAGGCTTTCCCACAGGGCTGTGCCACGTGCCACCTTGGTGTGAGTCGATCCTCGGCGTGAAAGACGAGCCGGTGAAGGGAAAAGAGGTTCCTCTGGAATGGACTGAGACATCTGGGGGACTCTTGGAATGGTGGCACGACCCTGGAGTTCCTCTCGCCGTTCCTGTTGAGAGGGCCTCCTCTTGAGATGCGACGGGAACGCCGGGAACTCTTTCCCGACGAAGCAGGGAAAGGATCCCTCATCTCGAGCTACGAGGCGGAAACGGGGCTCCTCTGGATGTGGGCGGGACCCTCGTGATTCCTCTCGAGTGGAGACGGCTATGTCGGGGAACTTCTTGATTTGCACCAAGGGTGTGAAGGACCCTTTCGAAGTTCCAGAGGTGAGGTGTGATCAGCCTCGAGACGCCTCAGCGGAAATGGGCCTCATCTCGCCTGGAGGGGCGAACCTCCTGGATTTTCTCGAGTTGCAGCAGGTCTTCTCGAGTTACGACGGGGACCTCAGGGACCCGCTCTGGTGGCCTCAGGAAAGGCCAGTCCCCATGCGAGTTGCTAGGGGACCTCTCGGGATTCGTCTCCCATCCATGCCGGGGCCTCAGTCCTTGTGTGGAGTCGGGGCCGGAACCTGAGGATTCCTCTCCAGTGTTGCCATGGATCTTGGGGTGCTTCTGAGTCTCCCCAGGGGAGTCAGGCCTCGTCTCGAGTGGGGGCATGCACGTGCGCTTTCCTCCCGAGCTGCAGCAGTAGTGTCACGCTTCCTGTCACGTGGATCAAGGGATCTGTGGCTTTCCCTCGAGGCTGTCCCTCGAGGCTTTCCCACGAGGCTTTCCCACAGGGCTGTGCCACGTGCCACCTTGGTGTGAGTCGATCCTCGGCGTGAAAGACGAGCCGGTGAAGGGAAAAGAGGTTCCTCTGGAATGGACTGAGACATCTGGGGGACTCTTGGAATGGTGGCACGACCCTGGAGTTCCTCTCGCCGTTCCTGTTGAGAGGGCCTCCTCTTGAGATGCGACGGGAACGCCGGGAACTCTTTCCCGACGAAGCAGGGAAAGGATCCCTCATCTCGAGCTACGAGGCGGAAACGGGGCTCCTCTGGATGTGGGCGGGACCCTCGTGATTCCTCTCGAGTGGAGACGGCTATGTCGGGGAACTTCTTGATTTGCACCAAGGGTGTGAAGGACCCTTTCAAAGTTCCAGAGGTGAGGTGTGATCAGCCTCGAGACGCCTCAGCGGAAATGGGCCTCATCTCGCCTGGAGGGGCGAACCTCCTGGATTTTCTCGAGTTGCGGCAGGTCTTCTCGAGTTACGACGGGGACCTCAGGGACCCGCTCTGGTGGCCTCAGGAAAGGCCAGTCCCCATGCGAGTTGCTAGGGGACCTCTCGGGATTCCTCTCCCATCCATGCCGGGGCCTCAGTCCTTCTGTGGAGTCGGGGCCGGAACCTGAGGATTCCTCTCCAGTGTTGCCATGGATCTTGGGGTGCTTCTGAGTCTCCCCAGGGGAGTCAGGCCTCGTCTCGAGTGGGGGCATGCACGTGCGCTTTCCTCCCGAGCTGCAGCAGTAGTGTCACGCTTCCTGTCACGTGGATCAAGGGATCTGTGGCTTTCCCTCGAGGCTGTCCCTCGAGGCTTTCCCACGAGGCTTTCCCACAGGGCTGTGCCACGTGCCACCTTGGTGTGAGTCGATCCTCGGCGTGAAAGACGAGCCGGTGAAGGGAAAAGAGGTTCCTCTGGAATGGACGGAGACATCTGGGGGACTCTTGGAATGGTGGCACGACCCTGGAGTTCCTCTCGCCGTTCCTGTTGAGAGGGCCTCCTCTTGAGATGCGACGGGAACGCCGGAAAACTCTTTCCCGACGAAGCAGGGAAAGGATCCCTCATCTCGAGCTACGAGGCGGAAACGGGGCTCCTCTGGATGTGGGCGGGACCCTCGTGGTTCCTCTCGAGTGGAGACGGGTATGTCGGGGAACTTCTTGATTTGCACCAAGGGTGTGAAGGACCCCTTCGAAGTTCCAGAGGTGAGGTGTGATCAGCCTCGAGACGCCTCAGCGGAAATGGGCCTCATCTCGCCTGGAGGGGAGAACCTCCTGGATTTTCTCGAGTTGCGGCAGGTCTTCTCGAGTTACGACGGGGACCTCAGGGACCCGCTCTGGTGGCCTCAGGAAAGGCCAGTCCCCATGCGAGTTGCTAGGGGACCTCTCGGGATTCCTCTCCCATCCATGCCGGGGCCTCAGTCCTTGTGTGGAGTCGGGGCCGGAACCTGAGGATTCCTCTCCAGTGTTGCCATGGATCTTGGGGTGCTTCTGAGTCTCCCCAGGGAAGTCAGGCCTCGTCTCGAGTGGGGGCATGCACTTTCGCTTTCCTCCCGAGCTGCAGCAGTAGTGTCACGCTTCCTGTCACGTGGATCAAGGGATCTGTGGCTTTCCCTCGAGGCTGTCCCTCGAGGCTTTCCCACGAGGCATTCCCACAGGGCTGTGCCACGTGCCACCTTGGTGTGAGTCGATCCTCGGCGTGAAAGACGAGCCGGTGAAGGGAAAAGAGGTTCCTCTGGAATGGACTGAGACATCTGGGGGACTCTTGGAATGGTGGCACGACCCTGGAGTTCCTCTCGCCGTTCCTGTTGAGAGGGCCTCCTCTTGAGATGCGACGGGAACGCCGGGAACTCTTTCCCGACGAAGCAGGGAAAGGATCCCTCATCTCGAGCTACGAGGCGGAAACGGGGCTCCTCTGGATGTGGGCGGGACCCTCGTGATTCCTCTCGAGTGGAGACGGCTATGTCGGGGAACTTCTTGATTTGCACCAAGGGTGTGAAGGACCCTTTCGAAGTTCCAGAGGTGAGGTGTGATCAGCCTCGAGACGCCTCAGCGGAAATGGGCCTCATCTCGCCTGGAGGGGCGAACCTCCTGGATTTTCTCGAGTTGCAGCAGGTCTTCTCGAGTTACGACGGGGACCTCAGGGACCCGCTCTGGTGGCCTCAGGAAAGGCCAGTCCCCATGCGAGTTGCTAGGGGACCTCTCGGGATTCGTCTCCCATCCATGCCGGGGCCTCAGTCCTTGTGTGGAGTCGGGGCCGGAACCTGAGGATTCCTCTCCAGTGTTGCCATGGATCTTGGGGTGCTTCTGAGTCTCCCCAGGGGAGTCAGGCCTCGTCTCGAGTGGGGGCATGCACTTGCGCTTTCCTCCCGAGCTGCAGCAGTAGTGTCACGCTTCCTGTCACGTGGATCAAGGGATCTGTGGCTTTCCCTCGAGGCTGTCCCTCGAGGCTTTCCCACGAGGCTTTCCCACAGGGCTGTGCCACGTGCCACCTTGGTGTGAGTCGATCCTTGGCGTGAAAGACGAGCCGGTGAAGGGAAAAGAGGTTCCTCTGGAATGGACTGAGACATCTGGGGGACTCTTGGAATGGTGGCATGACCCTGGAGTTCCTCTCGCCGTTCCTGTTGAGAGGGCCTCCTCTTGAGATGCGACGGGAACGCCGGGAACTCTTTCCCGACGAAGCAGGGAAAGGATCCCTCATCTCGAGCTACGAGGCGGAAACGGGGCTCCTCTGGATGTGGGCGGGACCCTCGTGATTCCTCTCGAGTGGAGACGGCTATGTCGGGGAACTTCTTGATTTGCACCAAGGGTGTGAAGGACCCTTTCGAAGTTCCAGAGGTGAGGTGTGATCAGCCTCGAGACGCCTCAGCGGAAATGGGCCTCATCTCGCCTGGAGGGGCGAACCTCCTGGATTTTCTCGAGTTGCGGCAGGTCTTCTCGAGTTACGACGGGGACCTCAGGGACCCGCTCTGGTGGCCTCAGGAAAGGCCAGTCCCCTTGCGAGTTGCTAGGGGACATCTCGGGATTCGTCTCCCATCCATGCCGGGGCCTCAGTCCTTGTGTGGAGTCGGGGCCGGAACCTGAGGATTCCTCTCCAGTGTTGCCATGGATCTTGGGGTGCTTCTGAGTCTCCCCAGGGGAGTCAGGCCTCGTCTCGAGTGGGGGCATGCACGTGCGCTTTCCTCCCGAGCTGCAGCAGTAGTGTCACGCTTCCTGTCACGTGGATCAAGGGATCTGTGGCTTTCCCTCGAGGCTGTCCCTCGAGGCTTTCCCACGAGGCTTTCCCACAGGGCTGTGCCACGTGCCACCTTGGTGTGAGTCGATCCTCGGCGTGAAAGACGAGCGGTGAAGGGAAAAGAGGTTCCTCTGGAATGGACTGAGACATCTGGGGGACTCTTGGAATGGTGGCACGACCCTGGAGTTCCTCTCGCCGTTCCTGTTGAGAGGGCCTCCTCTTGAGATGCGACAGGAACGCCGGGAACTCTTTCCCGACGAAGCAGGGAAAGGATCCCTCATCTCGAGCTACGAGGCGGAAACGGGGCTCCTCTGGATGTGGGCGGGACCCTCGTGATTCCTCTCGAGTGGAGACGGCTAGGTCGGGGAACTTCTTGATTTGCACCAAGGGTGTGAAGGTCCCTTTCAAAGTTCCAGAGGTGAGGTGTGATCAGCCTCGAGACGCCTCAGCGGAAATGGGCCTCATCTCGCCTGGAGGGGAGAACCTCCTGGATTTTCTCCAGTTGCGGCAGGTCTTCTCGAGTTACGACCGGGACCACAGGGACCCGCTCTGGTGGCCTCAGGAAAGGCCAGTCCCCATGCGAGTTGCTAGGGGACCTCTCGGGATTCCTCTCCCGTCCATGCCGGGGCCTCAGTCCTTGTGTGGAGTCGGGGCCGGAACCTGAGGATTCCTCCCAGTGTTGCCATGGATCTTGGGGTGCTTCTGAGTTTTCCCAGGGGAGTCAGGCCTCGTCTCAAGTGGGGGCATGCACGTGCGCTTTCCTCCCGAGCTGCAGCAGTAGTGTCACGCTTCCTGTCACGTGGATCAAGGGATCTGTGGCTTTCCCTCGAAGCTGTCCCTCGAGGCTTTCCCACGAGGCTTTCCCACAGGGCTGTGCCACGTGCCACCTTGGTGTGAGTCGATCCTCGGCGTGAAAGACGAGCCGGTGAAGGGAAAAGAGGTTCCTCTGGAATGGACTGAGACATCTGGGGGACTCTTGGAATGGTGGCACGATCCTGGAGTTCCTCTCGCCGTTCCTGTTGAGAGGGCCTCCTCTTGAGATGCGACGGGAACGCCGGGAACTCTTTCCCGACGAAGCAGGGAAAGGATCCCTCATCTCGAGCTACGAGGCGGAAACGGGGCTCCTCTGGATGTGGGCGGGACCCTCGTGATTCCTCTCGAGTGGAGACGGCTATGTCGGGGAACTTCTTGATTTGCACCAAGGGTGTGAAGGACCCTTTCGAAGTTCCAGAGGTGAGGTGTGATCAGCCTCGAGACGCCTCAGCGGAAATGGGCCTCATCTCGCCTGGAGGGGCGAACCTCCTGGATTTTCTCGAGTTGCGGCAGGTCTTCTCGAGTTACGACGGGGACCTCAGGGACCCGCTCTGGTGGCCTCAGGAAAGGCCAGTCCCCATGCGAGTTGCTAGGGGACCTCTCGGGATTCCTCTCCCATCCATGCCGGGGCCTCAGTCCTTGTGTGGAGTCGGGGCCGGAACCTGAGGATTCCTCTCCAGTGTTGCCATGGATCTTGGGGTGCTTCTGAGTCTCCCCAGGGGAGTCAGGCCTCGTCTCGAGTGGGGGCATGCACGTGCGCTTTCCTCCCGAGCTGCAGCAGTAGTGTCACGCTTCCTGTCATGTGGATCAAGGGATCTGTGGCTTTCCCTCGAGGCTGTCCCTCGAGGCTTTCCCACGAGGCTTTCCCACAGGGCTGTGCCACGTGCCACCTTGGTGTGAGTCGATCCTCGGCGTGAAAGACGAGCCGGTGAAGGGAAAAGAGGTTCCTCTGGAATGGACGGAGACATCTGGGGGACTCTTGGAATGGTGGCACGACCCTGGAGTTCCTCTCGCCGTTCCTGTTGAGAGGGCCTCCTCTTGAGATGCGACGGGACGCCGGAAAACTCTTTCCCGACGAAGCAGCGAAAGGATCCCTCATCTCGAGCTACGAGGCGGAAACGGGGCTCCTCTGGATGTGGGCGGGACCCTCGTGATTCCTCTCGAGTGGAGACGGGTATGTCGGGGAACTTCTTGATTTGCACCAAGGGTGTGAAGGACCCCTTCGAAGTTCCAGAGGTGAGGTGTGATCAGCCTCGAGACGCCTCAGCGGAAATGGGCCTCATCTCGCCTGGAGGGGAGAACCTCCTGGATTTTCTCGAGTTGCGGCAGGTCTTCTCGAGTTACGACGGGGACCTCAGGGACCCGCTCTGGTGGCCTCAGGAAAGGCCAGTCCCCATGCGAGTTGCTAGGGGACCTCTCGGGATTCCTCTCCCATCCATGCCGGGGCCTCAGTCCTTGTGTGGAGTCGGGGCCGGAACCTGAGGATTCCTCTCCAGTGTTGCCATGGATCTTGGGGTGCTTCTGAGTCTCCCCAGGGGAGTCAGGCCTCGTCTCGAGTGGGGGCATGCACGTGCACTTTCCTCCCGAGCTGCAGCAGTAGTGTCACGCTTCCTGTCACGTGGATCAAGGGATCTGTGGCTTTCCCTCGAGGCTGTCCCTCGAGGCTTTCCCACGAGGCTTTCCCACAGGCTGTGCCACGTGCCACCTTGGTGTGAGTCGATCCTCGGCGTGAAAGACGAGCCGGTGAAGGGAAAAGAGGTTCCTCTGGAATGGACTGAGACATCTGGGGGACTCTTGGAATGGTGGCACGACCCTGGAGTTCCTCTCGCCGTTCCTGTTGAGAGGGCCTCCTCTTGAGATGCGACGGGAATGCCGGGAACTCTTTCCCGACGAAGCAGGGAAAGGATCCCTCATCTCGAGCTACGAGGCGGAAACGGGGCTCCTCTGGATGTGGGCGGGACCCTCGTGATTCCTCTCGAGTGGAGACGGGTATGTCGGGGAACTTCTTGATTTGCACCAAGGGTGTGAAGGACCCTTTCGAAGTTCCAGAGGTGAGGTGTGATCAGCCTCGAGACGCCTCAGCGGAAATGGGCCTCATCTCGCCTGGAGGGGCGAACCTCCTGGATTTTCTCCAGTTGCGGCAGGTCTTCTCGAGTTACGACGGGGACCTCAGGGACCCGCTCTGGTGGCCTCAGGAAAGGCCAGTCCCCATGCGAGTTGCTAGGGGACCTCTCGGGATTCCTCTCCCATCCATGCCGGGGCCTCAGTCCTTCTGTGGAGTCGGGGCCGGAACCTGAGGATTCCTCTCCAGTGTTGCCATGGATCTTGGGGTGCTTCTGAGTCTCCCCAGGGGAGTCAGGTCTCGTCTCGAGTGGGGGCATGCACTTGCGCTTTCCTCCCGAGCTGCAGCAGTAGTGTCCCGCTTCCTGTCACGTGGATCAAGGGATCTGTGGCTTTCCCTCGAGGCTGTCCCTCGAGGCTTTCCCACGAGGCTTTCCCACAGGGCTGTGCCACGTGCCACCTTGGTGTGAGTCGATCCTCGGCGTGAAAGACGAGCCGGTGAAGGGAAAAGAGGTTCCTCTGGAATGGACGGAGACATCTGGGGGACTCTTGGAATGGTGGCACGACCCTGGAGTTCCTCTCGCCGTTCCTGTTGAGAGGGCCTCCTCTTGAGATGCGACGGGAACGCCGGAAAACTCTTTCCCGACGAAGCAGGGAAAGGATCCCTCATCTCGAGCTACGAGGCGGAAACGGGGCTCCTCTGGATGTGGGCGGGACCCTCGTGATTCCTCTCGAGTGGAGACGGGTATGTCGGGGAACTTCTTGATTTGCACCAAGGGTGTGAAGGAGCCTTTCGAAGTTCCAGAGGTGAGGTGTGATCAGCCTCGAGACGCCTCAGCGGAAATGGGCCTCATCTCGCCTGGAGGGGAGAACCTCCTGGATTTTCTCGAGTTGCGGCAGGTCTTCTCGAGTTACGACGGGGACCTCAGGGACCCGCTCTGGTGGCCTCAGGAAAGGCCAGTCCCCATGCGAGTTGCTAGGGGACCTCTCGGGATTCCTCTCCCATCCATGCCGGGGCCTCAGTCCTTGTGTGGAGTCGGGGCCGGAACCTGAGGATTCCTCTCCAGTGTTGCCATGGATCTTGGGGTGCTTCTGAGTCTCCCCAGGGGAGTCAGGCCTCGTCTCGAGTGGGGGCATGCACGTGCGCTTTCCTCCCGAGCTGCAGCAGTAGTGTCACGCTTCCTGTCACGTGGATCAAGGGATCTGTGGCTTTCCCTCGAGGCTGTCCCTCGAGGCTTTCCCACGAGGCTTTCCCACAGGGCTGTGCCACGTGCCACCTTGGTGTGAGTCGATCCTCGGCGTGAAAGACGAGCCGGTGAAGGGAAAAGAGGTTCCTCTGGAATGGACTGAGACATCTGGGGGACTCTTGGAATGGTGGCACGACCCTGGAGTTCCTCTCGCTGTTCCTGTTGAGAGGACCTCCTCTTGAGATGCGACGGGAATGCCGGGAACTCTTTCCCGACGAAGCAGGGAAAGGATCCCTCATCTCGAGCTACGAGGCGGAAACGGGGCTCCTCTGGATGTGGGCGGGACCCTCGTGATTCCTCTCGAGTGGAGACGGGTATGTCGGGGAACTTCTTGATTTGCACCAAGGGTGTGAAGGACCCTTTCGAAGTTCCAGAGGTGAGGTGTGATCAGCCTCGAGACGCCTCAGCGGAAATGGGCCTCATCTCGCCTGGAGGGGAGAACCTCCTGGATTTTCTCGAGTTGCGGCAGGTCTTCTCGAGTTACGACGGGGACCTCAGGGACCCGCTCTGGTGGCCTCAGGAAAGGCCAGTCCCCATGCGAGTTGCTAGGGGACCTCTCGGGATTCCTCTCCCATCCATGCCGGGGCCTCAGTCCTTGTGTGGAGCTGGGACCGGAACCTGAGGATTCCTCTCCAGTGTTGCCATGGATCTTGGGGTGCTTCTGAGTCTCCCCAGGGGAGTCAGGCCTCGTCTCAAGTGGGGGCATGCACTTGCGCTTTCCTCCCGAGCTGCAGCAGTAGTGTCACGCTTCCTGTCACGTGGATCAAGGGATCTGTGGCTTTCCCTCGAGGCTGTCCCTCGAGGCTTTCCCACGAGGCTTTCCCACAGGGCTGTGCCACGTGCCACCTTGGTGTGAGTCGATCCTCGGCGTGAAAGACGAGCCGGTGAAGGGAAAAGAGGTTCCTCTGGAATGGACTGAGACATCTGGGGGACTCTTGGAATGGTGGCACGACCCTGGAGTTCCTCTCGCCTTTACTGTTGAGAGGGCCTCCTCTTGAGATGCGACGGGAACGCCGGGAACTCTTTCCCGACGAAGCAGGGAAAGGATCCCTCATCTCGAGCTACGAGGCGGAAACGGGGCTCCTCTGGATGTGGGCGGGACCCTCGTGATTCCTCTCGAGTGGAGACGGCTATTTCGGGGAACTTCTTGATTTGCACCAAGGGTGTGAAGGAGCCTTTCGAAGTTCCAGAGGTGAGGTGTGATCAGCCTCGAGACGCCTCAGCGGAAATGGGCCTCATCTCGCCTGGAGGGGAGAACCTCCTGGATTTTCTCGAGTTGCGGCAGGTCTTCTCGAGTTACGACGGGGACCTCAGGGACCCGCTCTGGTGGCCTCAGGAAAGGCCAGTCCCCATGCGAGTTGCTAGGGGACCTCTCGGGATGCCTCTCCCGTCCATGCCGGGGCCTCAGTCCTTGTGTGGAGTCGGAGCCGGAACCTGAGGATTCCTCTCCAGTGTTGCCATGGATCTTGGGGTGCTTCTGAGTCTCCCCAGGGGAGTCAGGCCTCGTCTCGAGTGGGGGCATGCACGTGCGATTTCCTCCCGAGCTGCAGCAGTAGTGTCACGCTTCCTGTCAAGTGGATCAAGGGATCGGTGGCTTTCCCTCGAGGCAGTCCCCCGAGGCTTTCCCACGAGGCTTTCCCACAGGGCTGTGCCACGTGCCACCTTGGTGTGAGTCGATCCTCGGCGTGAAAGACGAGCCGGTGAAGGGAAAAGAGGTTCCTCTGGAATGGACTGAGACATCTGGGGGACTCTTGGAATGGTGGCACGACCCTGGAGTTCCTCTCGCCGTTCCTGTTGAGAGGGCCTCCTCTTGAGATGCGACGGGAACGCCGGGAACTGTTTCCCGACGAAGCAGGGAAAGGATCCCTCATCTCGAGCTACGAGGCGGAAACGGGGCTCCTCTGGATGTGGGCGGGACCCTCGTGATTCCTCTCGAGTGGAGACGGGTATGTCGGGGAACTTCTTGATTTGCACCAAGGGTGTGAAGGACCCTTTCGAAGTTCCAGAGGTGAGGTGTGATCAGCCTCGAGACGCCTCAGCGGAAATGGGCCTCATCTCGCCTGGAGGGGCGAACCTCCTGGATTTTCTCGAGTTGCGGCAGGTCTTCTCGAGTTACGACGGGGACCTCAGGGACCCGCTCTGGTGGCCTCAGGAAAGGCCAGTCCCCATGCGAGTTGCTAGGGGACCTCTCGGGATTCCTCTCCCGTCCATGCCGGGGCCTCAGTCCTTGTGTGGAGTCGGGGCCGGAACCTGAGGATTCCTCTCCAGTGTTGCCATGGATCTTGGGTGCTTCTGAGTCTCCCCAGGGGAGTCAGGCCTCGTCTCGAGTGGGGGCATGCACGTGCGCTTTCCTCCCGAGCTGCAGCAGTAGTGTCACGCTTCCTGTCACGTGGATCAAGGGATCTGTGGCTTTCCCTCGAGGCTGTCCCTCGAGGCTTTCCCACGAGGCTTTCCCACAGGGCTGTGCCACGTGCCACCTTGGTGTGAGTCGATCCTCGGCCTGAAAGACGAGCCGGTGAAGGGAAAAGAGGTTCCTCTGGAATGGACTGAGACATCTGGGGGACTCTTGGAATGGTGGCACGACCCTGGAGTTCCTCTCGCCATTCCTGTTGAGAGGGCCTCCTCTTGAGATGCGACGGGAACGCCGGGAACTCTTTCCCGACGAAGCAGGGAAAGGATCCCTCATCTCGAGCTACGAGGCGGAAACGGGGCTCCTCTGGATGTGGGCGGGACCCTCGTGATTCCTCTCGAGTGGAGACGGGTATGTCGGGGAACTTCTTGATTTGCCCCAAGGGTGTGAAGGACCCTTTCGAAGTTCCAGAGGTGAGGTGTGATCAGCCTCGAGACGCCTCAGCGGAAATGGGCCTCATCTCGCCTGGAGGGGCGAACCTCCTGGATTTTCTCGAGTTGCGGCAGGTCTTCTCGAGTTACGACGGGGACCTCAGGGACCCGCTCTGGTGGCCTCAGGAAAGGCCAGTCCCCATGCGAGTTGCTAGGGTACCTCTCGGGATTCCTCTCCCGTCCATGCCGGGGCCTCAGTCCTTGTGTGGAGTCGGGGCCGGAACCTGAGGATTCCTCTCCAGTGTTGCCATGGATCTTGGGGTGCTTCTGAGTCTCCCCAGGGGAGTCAGGCCTCGTCTCGAGTGGGGGCATGCACGTGCGCTTTCCTCCCGAGCTGCAGCAGTAGTGTCACGCTTCCTGTCACGTGGATCAAGGGATCTGTGGCTTTCCCTCGAGGCTGTCCCTCGAGGCTTTCCCACGAGGCTTTCCCACGAGGCTTTCCCACAGGGCTGTGCCACGTGCCACCTTGGTGTGAGTCGATCCTCGGCGTGAAAGACGAGCCGGTGAAGGGAAAAGAGGTTCCTCTGGAATGGACTGAGACTTCTGGGGGACTCTTGGAATGGTGGCACGACCCTGGAGTTCCTCTCGCCGTTCCTGTTGAGAGGGCCTCCTCTTGAGATGCGATGGGAACTCCGGGAACTCTTTCCCGACGAAGCAGGGAAAGGATCCCTCATCTCGAGCTACGAGGCGGAAACGGGGCTCCTCTGGATGTGGGCGGGACCCTCGTGATTCCTCTCGAGTGGAGACGGGTATGTCGGGGAACTTCTTGATTTGCACCAAGGGTGTGAAGGACCCTTTCAAAGTTCCAGAGGTGAGGTGTGATCAGCCTCGAGACGCCTCAGCGAAAATGGGCCTCATCTCGCCTGGAGGGTAGACCTCCTGTATTTTCTCGAGTTGCGGCAGGTCTTCTCGAGTTACGACGGGGACCTCAGGGACCCGCTCTGGTGGCCTCAGGAAAGGCCAGTCCCCATGCGAGTTGCTAGGGGACCTCTCGGGATTCCTCTCCCGTCCATGCCGGGGCCTCAGTCCTTGTGTGGAGTCGGGGACGGAACCTGAGGATTCCTCTCCAGTGTTGCCATGGATCTTGGGGTGCTTCTGAGTCTCCCCAGGGGAGTCAGGCTCGTCTCGAGTGGGGGCATGCACCTCCGCTTCCCTCCCGAGCTGCAGCAGTAGTGTCACGCTTCCTGTCACGTGGATCAAGGGATCTGTGGCTTTCCCTCGAGGCTGTCCCTCGAGGCTTTCCCACGAGGCTTTCCCACAGGGCTGTGCCACGTGCCACCTTGGTGTGAGTCGATCCTCGGCGTGAAAGACGAGCCGGTGAAGGGAAAAGAGGTTCCTCTGGAATGGACTGAGACTTCTGGGGGACTCTTGGAATGGTGGCACGACCCTGGAGTTCCTCTCGCCGTTCCTGTTGAGAGGGCCTCCTCTTGAGATGCGACGGGAACGCCGGGAACTGTTTCCCGACGAAGCAGGGAAAGGATCCCTCATCTCGAGCTACGAGGCGGAAACGGGGCTCCTCTGGATGTGGGCGGGACCCTCGTGATTCCTCTCGAGTGGAGACGGGTATGTCCGGGAACTTCTTGATTTGCACCAAGGGTGTGAAGGACCCTTTCAAAGTTCCAGAGGTGAGGTGTGATCAGCCTCGAGACGCCTCAGCGGAAATGGGCCTCATCTCGCCTGGAGGGGAGAACCTCCTGGATTTTCTCGAGTTGCGGCAGGTCTTCTCGAGTTACGACGGGGACCTCAGGGACCCGCTCTGGTGGCCTCAGGAAAGGCCAGTCCCCATGCGAGTTGCTAGGGGACCTCTCGGGATTCCTCTCCCGTCCATGCCGGGGCCTCAGTCCTTGTGTGGAGTCGGGGCCGGAACCTGAGGATTCCTCTCCAGTGTTGCCATGGATCTTGGGGTGCTTCTGAGTCTCCCCAGGGGAGTCAGGCCTCGTCTCGAGTGGGGGCATGCACGTGGGCTTTCCTCCCGAGCTGCAGCAGTAGTGTCACACTTCCTCTCACGTGGATCAAGGGATCTGTGGCTTTCCCTCGAGGCTGTCCCTCGAGGCTTTCCCACGAGGCTTTCCCACAGGGCTGTGCCACGTGCCACCTTGGTGTGAGTCGATCCTCGGCGTGAAAGACGAGCCGGTGAAGGGAAAAGAGGTTCCTCTGGAATGGACTGAGACTTCTGGGGGACTCTTGGAATGGTGGCACGACCCTGGAGTTCCTCTCGCCGTTCCTGTTGAGAGGGCCTTCTCTTGAGATGCGACGGGAACTCCGGGAACTCTTTCCCGACGAAGCAGGGAAAGGATCCCTCATCTCGAGCTACGAGGCGGAAACGGGGCTCCTCTGGATGTGGCGGGACCCTCGTGATTCCTCTCGAGTGGAGACGGGTATGTCGGGGAACTTCTTGATTTGCACCAAGGGTGTGAAGGACCCTTTCAAAGTTCCAGAGGTGAGGTGTGATCAGCCTCGAGACGCCTCAGCGGAAATGGGCCTCATCTCGCCTGGAGGGTAGACCTCCTGTATTTTCTCGAGTTGCGGCAGGTCTTCTCGAGTTACGACGGGGACCTCAGGGACCCGCTCTGGTGGCCTCAGGAAAGGCCAGTCCCCATGCGAGTTGCTAGGGGACCTCTCGGGATTCCTCTCCCGTCCATGCCGGGGCCTCAGTCCTTGTGTGGAGTCGGGGACGGAACCTGAGGATTCCTCTCCAGTGTTGCCATGGATCTTGGGGTGCTTCTGAGTCTCCCCAGGGGAGTCAGGCCTCGTCTCGAGTGGGGGCATGCACCTCCGCTTCCCTCCCGAGCTGCAGCAGTAGTGTCACGCTTCCTGTCACGTGGATCAAGGGATCTGTGGCTTTCCCTCGAGGCTGTCCCTCGAGGCTTTCCCACGAGGCTTTCCCACAGGGCTGTGCCACGTGCCACCTTGGTGTGAGTCGATCCTCGGCGTGAAAGACGAGCCGGTGAAGGGAAAAGAGGTTCCTCTGGAATGGACTGAGACATCTGGGGGACTCTTGGAATGGTGGCACGACCCTGGAGTTCCTCTCGCCGTTCCTGTTGAGAGGGCCTCCTCTTGAGATGCGACGGGAACGCCGGGAACTCTTTCCCGACGAAGCAGGGAAAGGATCCCTCATCTCGAGCTACGAGGCGGAAACGGGGCTCCTCTGGATGTGGGCGGGACCTTCGTGATTCCTCTCGAGTGGAGACGGCTAGGTCTGGGAACTTCTTGATTTGCACCAAGGGTGTGAAGGATCCTTTCGAAGTTACAGAGGTGAGGTGTGATCAGCCTCGAGACACCTCAGCGGAAATGGGCCTCATCTCGCCTGGAGGGGAGAACCTCCTGGATTTTCTCGAGTTGCGGCAGGTCTTCTCGAGATACGACGGGGACCACAGGGACCCGCTCTGGTGGCCTCAGGAAAGGCCAGTCCCCATGCGAGTTGCTAGGGGACCTCTCGGGATTCCTCTCCCGTCCATGCCGGGGCCTCAGTCCTTGTGTGGAGTCGGGGCCGGAACCTGAGGATTCCTCTCCAGTGTTGCCATGGATCTTGGGGTGCTTCTGAGTCTCCCCAGGGGAGTCAGGCCTCGTCTCGAGTGGGGGCATGCACGTGCGCTTTCCTCCCGAGCTGCAGCAGTAGTGTCACGCTTCCTGTCACGTGGATCAAGGGATCTGTGGCTTTCCCTCCAGGCTGTCCCTCGAGGCTTTCCCACGAGGCTTTCCCACAGGGCTGTGCCACGTGCCACCTTGGTGTGAGTCGATCCTCGGCGTGAAAGACGAGCCGGTGAAGGGAAAAGAGGTTCCTCTGGAATGAACTGAGACATCTGGGGGACTCTTGGAATGGTGGCACGACCCTGAGTTCCTCTCGCCGTTCCTGTTGAGAGGGCCTCCTCTTGAGATGCGACGGGAACGCCGGGAACTCTTTCCCGACGAAGCAGGGAAAGGATCCCTCATCTCGAGCTAAGAGGCGGAAACGGGGCTCCTCTGGATGTGGGCGGGACCTTCGTGATTCCTCTCGAGTGGAGACGGGTATGTCGGGGAACTTCTGGATTTGCACCAAGGGTGTGAAGGACCCTTTCAAAGTTCCAGAGGTGAGGTGTGATCAGCCTCGAGACGCCTCAGCGGAAATGGGCCTCATCTCGCCTGGAGGGGAGAACCTCCTGGATTTTCTCGAGTTGCGGCAGGTCTTCTCGAGTTACGACGGGGACCTCAGGGACCCGCTCTGGTGGCCTCAGGAAAGGCCAGTCCCCATGCGAGTTGCTAGGGGACCTCTCGGGATTCCTCTCCCGTCCATGCCGGGGCCTCAGTCCTTGTGTGGAGTCGGGGCCGGAACCTGAGGATTCCTCTCCAGTGTTGCCATGGATCTTGGGGTGCTTCTGAGTCTCCCCAGGGGAGTCAGGCCTCGTCTCGAGTGGGGGCATGCACGTGGGCTTTCCTCCCGAGCTGCAGCAGTAGTGTCACGCTTCCTGTCACGTGGATCAAGGGATCTGTGGCTTTCCCTCGAGGCTGTCCCTCGAGGCTTTCCCACGAGGCTTTCCCACAGGGCTGTGCCACGTGCCACCTTGGTGTGAGTCGATCCTCGGCGTGAAAGACGAGCCGGTGAAGGAAAAGAGGTTCCTCTGGAATGGACTGAGACATCTGGGGGACTCTTGGAATGGTGGCACGACCCTGGAGTTCCTCTCGCCGTTCCTGTTGAGAGGGCCTCCTCTTGAGATGCGACGGGAACGCCGGGAACTCTTTCCCGACGAAGCAGGGAAAGGATCCCTCATCTCGAGCTACGAGGCGGAAACGGGGCTCCTCTGGATGTGGGCGGGACCCTCGTGATTCCTCTCGAGTGGAGACGGGTATGTCGGGGAACTTCTTGATTTGCACCAAGGGTGTGAAGGACCCTTTCGAAGTTCCAGAGGTGAGGTGTGATCAGCCTCGAGACGCCTCAGCGGAAATGGGCCTCATCTCGCCTGGAGGGGCGAACCTCCTGGATTTTCTCGAGTTGCGGCAGGTCTTCTCGAGTTACGACGGGGACCTCAGGGACCGCTCTGGTGGCCTCAGGAAAGGCCAGTCCCCATGCGAGTTGCTAGGGGACCTCTCGGGATTCCTCTCCCGTCCATGCCGGGGCCTCAGTCCTTGTGTGGAGTCGGGGCCGGAACCTGAGGATTCCTCTCCAGTGTTACCATGGATCTTGGGGTGCTTCTGAGTCTCCCCAGGG